>NC_056741.1:496115905-496188405 GCF_019279795.1 Protopterus annectens
CACAATTAATCTCTATCCTTCCCTAACCCTTACTCTAACCCTATCACACAAACAAACACACACACACACACACACACACACACACACACACACACACACACACACACACACACACACACACACACACACACACACACACACGCACCTATAATACATCATACTTGATTGTTTTGATGAAACACACATCTGACTGTTTGATCTACTTCTGGCTGTTGACTAAAGCAACAGACAACCAAACATACCAAATCCATGTATATCTAGATAGATAGATAGATAGATAGATAGATAGATAGATAGAATAGCGTTGGAAAAATATGATGAACTTGTAGATTAATTAAGCAATGGCATCAATTGGTCATAAAAATGACACATCCTGTAAGACAGACTAAGACTGAACAAGTGAAATCCTGTGTCAGAGAGGTGAAGTCTGTTTGATAGCAGATGATGCCTCTATTTGCTAAATACCACTGCTCATTGACTACAAAACCCAAACCCAGTGCAGCTTAAGAAAGCCTGTGGTTCAAAAATTTACAGTCAGTCCCTTGGGAATCATATGTATGTCATTACCACCTAAATGTATAATGGGAACATGCAGTTATCCTAATTCCAGTGTGAACTGCTGTACCGCAAACAACAACTGAGCCCATATCATGTCTGAACAGCCACTCTAAAACATTTTCTATGAGTGAGGATCCATACTCAAATGTAAACTTCCTACTTGAGCTGAAGCTGTAGTGGCTGCACAAGAAAAACAGAATGTCCTACAATGAGGACTAGCCATCCACCTGCAGCAAAGCAAATAAGTATCAATTAGAATCCCACCATGATAAGTACAGCCTATCTAATGTAGGTCAAAAAGGCACATGGTAACTATCTACCCATCCTTTAGATAACATCTACTGTCTACCTTTCCCAAACCAGTTCAGAGACAGGGCCTAAGTGAAAGTAGTCTGAATAATACGCCTCAGCTGACAAACCTGACAGGATAAAGCTTTATATAAACAAGAACCAAGGCCCTATGGATCTATAAGAATTATTTTTGGAAAATCAAAAAGAAACTATCTAAGCAAACTGTGCTACAAAGCTTATTGACAGTAAATCAATGGAAGGGGCAGATTGATTTATTGGGAGAACTTCCTAATATAACATTTTGATCCCAAGTGCTTTGGTTGATCTTAGACATTCTGAGCCCACAGTAACACAGCACTCTGTACTATAATCTCTTGGGACTATCTTAAGGACAGTTTGATGAAAACCAAGGCCAATGATAAAGTTGCAGTTAGAAATCCAACAATGACAATAAGACAAACTGGAACAGCATAAAGAATTATTGGTAAAGCAAAGCTTTCAGGTATAGCAACCCTTCCTCAGTGCAAGATAAAAACTGAATCAGTTACAATCCTTAAATATCATCCAGAACCAATAATTCAATTAAGCATAGCCAACAAAACCATCATACAATTAAAAAAAAAACGAACAAAATCTGGTCATTTAATCATTTCAACATAGCATTCTATCTTTAAGTATTGGTTTTAAAGTATTCAACTTATTAATACCAAGAAACACATCTGCCTGGAACAATGTGATCCATTCATATTCTTTTAACTCCAATTTATTATTTAAATCACCACCTCTAATCGACCTTTGAACAGAAGTTAACACCCTAAAAGTAAAATCATGTGGTTCCCCATTCTCATATATATGTTGTGCTAGTGAATTAGTCATAACATTTCTTCTAATATCTGATTTATGTTCAATAATTCTATCTTTAAGACGTCTAGTACTTTTTCCTACATAAAATGCCAGACATACCCAGCACACAGCTAAATATACAACGTTGCAAGAATTACACGTGGCAAAACATTTTACATTGTTCATCCTACTAGTAATAGGAAATACAAAGTCTAATTCCCAGTTTTTGGACATTAATTTGAATATACAGGGTGACAGGATACAAACTTCTGTTTATAGAAAGCCTAGAAAGACAAGACAATGTACCCAACACTTTAGTCATAGGTGAACCTATAGTTAGGCACACTGCTGTCCCACTCACCAGGCTGAACAAGGAGAAAATTACAGTCAGCTGCTTGTCGGGCACCAGGATCCGCCACATAATGTATGCACTCAAGTCACTCCACAACAAGTACAAATACGACTCTGTCATTGTCCATGCTGGAGTGAATGACTTGAGACGTACCTCCCTGGACTACATGAAAAGAGACATGGAAGAGCTCTTGGATCATGTGGCCCAGGCAGCTATGACCCTAGCCCTGAGTAGCATCATGCCTTCGCCCAGAATGATACCACAGTATAAGGACAAAATGATTGATTTCAACAACTGGCCAAGCTTCTGGTGTCATTCAAAGGGGATCCAGTATTTGTCTGCCTGAGAAAACATGATCGACAAACCACAATGCTTTGCCAGAGATGGTCTGCACCTGTCACCTCTCAGATTCAGGTTACTGGCTAAAGCTCTTGCCAACCCTATAGTGCCTTTTTTAGGCAAGGTTCAAAGGATAAAACCACCACCGTAACAAATACAAGCATGCAAAATCTGAAGGTAATGCTACTCAATGCTAGAAATCTAAACCTCAAAATGCACTCTCTCGTGGCACTCCTAAAAATGGAGAACATCGATATCTGTGCAGTAACTGAGACCAGGTTCAAGGCTGCAGAGAGCACCCCTGCAAAACCAGGCTACAGCTCTTACCACACTTTTCGGCCACAAAACCAAGACCGAAACACTAAAGGTGGAGGAGTGTCCATATTCACCAAGGATATTCACACCTTCAGGCTAGTTGCCCAACACAATGCATCTGTAATTCTCCAGGTGCAACTAACACTAGGTAAGACTGCAATCCAAATTGTAGCTTGCTATAGATCCCCCACCATGCCCCAAGATTCTCACTACACCTTTCTAAGCATACTGAAAAATATTAAGATACAACCAAACACCCTAATACTGGGTGATTTCAACTACCCTGCCATTAACTGGGAAAACTACTCGGGTACCAACTCCTTTTCCCAACGGTTCTTGGATTTCATAAATTCCAACGCCCTGGATCAACTAATCCATTGTCCCACCAGGACTCCAATATCCTAGACCTGGTCATTACCAACATGGGAGATAGATGCTCCACTCCAGTGGTCACCCCCTCATTGGTCAGGTCTTACCATAAGCAAATCACCCTTGATATCCACATCCCACCCCCACCCCCAGTAAGGAAACCTCCTTAAAAACTTCTCCAAAGCCAACTTCATGCTACTGAAGTCAGAAGTGACAAACTTCATGACACCCATGCAGACAGGATCTGAAAGTTCGACTGCAGAATCCTACACAAAGGCACTGTACGAGCACATCCATTCGTGCATGAATCCTGCCATCCCAAATAGAACCAAGATGCTCTTCTCCAAAAAAATTAAGTCAATCTGGTGGTCCCCTGCTACAAACAAACTATACAACAGAAGGAAGAAACTGTTGCAGAAAAGAGGAAAATCCCAGGATACAAAAAACTCACCAGCCTCAGTAAGAAGCTGAGATCCCTCATAAAATCTTCAAAAGCTAGTTACAAAAATAAAATTGACAATATTCCAAAGACAACCACAAGGCATTCTATAGTTATGTCAAGAATCTAAATGGCAATGCTCAGATGTGCTCTGAACTACAGCAGAATGGCATTAAATATACTGATCCCGAGGATATTGCCAATATCCTGGCAGATCGATTTAGTGCCAACTTCACCCCCCTCTCACCCCCTAAAGGGCCTATCTCAATACCAAAAGATTGCCAAATTCCAGTAATCATGGTCACACAGGTAGAAGCCCACTCTCCAAAGCTAAGAATACAGCATCCATGGGACCAGATGACATCCCAGGCTGTGTACTACATGAACTACAAAATGAACTGGCACATCATCTAAGTGTCATGTTTAATCATAGCCTCACCTCAGGCTTCGTGCCCACTGAGTGGCGCACAGCTGCAGTTACCCCACTCCACAAGGGGGGATCCACCTTGGATGATCTGCAAGGGCATGGAATGCATTATCATGGAACTTATAAACAAAGACATTGGCAACCTTCAAACACTGGACCCCACCCAGTTTGGGTTTGTGAAGGGCTGATCTTGTCTCCTGAATCTGATTGACTTCTTTGAATCAGTCTCCAGAGCTGTGGATGATGGTAAGGCAGTCCACACAGCCTATCTGGACCTCGCCAAGGCCTTCGACACCATCCCCCACTCTGGAATCATAGATAAACTTACTAAGCTGGGCATAAATCCCTACGTCACTCGATGGGTTGCCAACTGGCTTACTGACAGAACCCAGACTGTAAAAGTAGCCAACTCCAAATCCTGCTCCAAACAAGTGACAAGTGGAGTACCTCAGGGTTCAGTCCTGGGACCACTCTTGTTTGGCATCTACTTCTCTGAAGTACAGGCCAACACTAAGGGACTCTGGCTAACAATGTTTGCAGATGATTGCAAACTGGGAGCCATTATTGAATCCCCAAATTATGTGGATATTCTACAAAAGGGCCTTACAGAAACAGATGCCTGGTGCCAGAGCCATAGGCTCAAGCTTAATACCAAGAAATGTATAGTTATCCCCTATGGAAAAAAACATGTACCCATGAATTACCACATAGGTGGCAGGACACTAAACATCAAAAGTGTGATGAGAGACTTAGGGACACAGGTGGACAGTGGTCTCACTTTCAATAACCACATCACCACAACTGTCAGGAAATCCTTCTATGTGGCACACCTCATCACTAAGGGCTTTTCATCCAGAAAAAAGGAGGTCATTGTCCCACTGTACTCATCCCTCATTAGACCCATTATAGAGTATAATGCCCCATTTGGTATGTACCTCACAAGACATCTGCAACAGCTGGAAAGGCCACAGAAATACCTCACTAAAGGAATCACAGGCCTAAAGCAGATGCCATATGCTGACCATCTAAAAAAACTCTAGCTATACTCTGTGGCATATCGTCTACTCAGAGGCAATCTCTGCTTAACATACAAGGCCGTGTCAAACCCTGAGCTGTTGGACATGCTCCACTTAAAGAAATCCCAATTCCTCAGATCCACATGCTCCAGGGATCTAAACCTTGTCATCACAATGAAGAAAACATGCTGGAGGGATAGTTCCTGACCCAGAGACTCCCCATACTCTGGAATAGACTGCCCATACATGTCAAGCAGAGCGCCTCATTGGCCCTCTTCAAAAGGAACCTTGATTGGATGGGAGATAGGAAATTCACCCCGGGGATCATGTTAGTCGCCCTGCTAGACAGGGGTCCAGAGAAGTAAATATTGTGGGAAGAAATATCCAGGGAATTGTTATGGCTAGGCTTGCATAGGGCCTAGGGCCGATAGCCTAGTACCAACCAATCTATGAACCTACACACAAAAATAAATACTTGCATCGTACAAGTATGCATAGCCCACATATTTTTAAGGGAATTATTAGGAGCCAGTTTATATGTGTATGTAGGCTTAATATTGAAAGACAAAAATGTGAAATACAATTAAATGATATGATTGATGAGTTTCTTCAAAGAGACTATGATGAAAATTTGCTATTTGGCATCAAGAATGAAATTCTTGAGGAAAGAGACACTAGGTTTTACCCCTTCTTTTGTGGAAAAAAAAGTGTTGCTCAAATCCCTTTGGCAGGGGGAAATAATCAGTTTATGGCCTTGTATTACCCATGACCTATAGTAGATGTAGTGATGGTGTCAAGAATATCATCAATAGTAATTGATGTATTTTACGAAGTGTCACTGAGTTATTGAAATTTGTTGCTGTTAAACCCAGTCTTTCATATAGAAATTGTGAAAGTCTCAAACAAAAATTTTGTTTTAAAGACTTCAACTACTCTAGTAATGATCCGTTTTCTGCTAGAAAGGGCACTGTTCCTTGTTGCAACTGTTGTTGCTCATGTATAAACAGTGAATTAGACTTTGTTCATCTTACTAGTAATAGGAAATACAATGTAAAATGTTTTGCCACATGTAATTCTTGCAACGTTGTATATTTAGCTGTGTGCCAGGTATGTCCGACATTTTATGTAGGAAAAAGTACTAGACGTCTTAAAGATAGAATTATTGAACATAAATCAGATATTAGAATAAATGTTATGACCAATTCACTAGCACATCATATGTATGAGAATGGGGATCCATATGATTTGACTTTTAGGGTGTTAACTTCTGTTCAAAGGTTGATTAGAGGTGGTGATTTAAATAATAAATTAGAGTTAAAAGAATATGAATGGATCACATTGTTGCAGGCAGATGTGTTTCCTGGTATTAATAAGTTGAATACTTTAAAACCAATACTTAAAGATAGAATGCTATGTTTGAAATGATTAAATGAGTAGATTTTGTTCATTTTTTTTAAATTGCATGATGATTTTATTGGCTATGGTTAACTGAATTATTTGTTCTGGATGATATTTAAGGATTATAACTGATTCAGTTTTTATCTTGCACTGAGAAGGGGTTACTATACCTGAAAGCTTTGCTTTACCAATATTTTTACGCTGTTCCAGTTTGTTTTATTGTCACCATCTTAAGGACACCAGAAATTCACTGATGCAGAGACTGCCTGCATATAACCACATGAAAATTGAAGCCCATGAGATATATGCAATACTTTTCTGCTGTCACATGCAAACCCATAAAATAATCTCCAACAAAGGCTTATGTGAGCCAGCTGATCCCTTAATACTATTCTAACTATTTAATAATCTGCTAATGAGTCAGTGCTTAGTAACATCTTTAAGGCCAGAAACCTTTGTCAACAAACTAAGAGGTTCCAGGTGTACCTTAATGGTCCTGAGGATGTCTCTCTTAGCCCACCATGACATCAAGCAGCAAACTAACAAACAAAGTGAATCCAATTTCTCCCTCTTTGGTAATTTCACGTGGAAGCTACTAAAAGGCGTAATGGCAGCCCCATATGTTCTCTTTGTGTGGAGAGCCCTAGAATTTTGTCAAAGCATCTGAGTTATTGCCTCAAATCATCCACAGCTGGAGAGATATTAGGGTGGGAAAACTTACCACCTCTGGGGTCAACTGCCAAAACTTGGATACCTGTAACTGAGAAAGACTGTTAGCCAACCAGCTATGAGTCTCTGGAATATGTCCATCAGGAAAAGGTAAGCTAATCTATAAAGTATGAAAACCAGCAGCTGCAAAAGCAACTGAACCCAATGGGACCTGGAATTTTTTTTGAAAGTGCCTGCACCACACCCTGGTTGCTGGACCTACATATGACTTATTATGTAAATCAGCTTTCCAGACCACTGCAGACACCCAGACGGGCATGAGCTCAAGGAAGGTAATATTTTTGCCGTTACCGAAGAAGAAAGGCAATATCCTTTCCTGTGTGCCAGACCTTTCAACAGTCATGTCAGCTCTCATATTTGATGAGAATTTCTATTCATACCAGATTTATTAACAGTCTCAGACTGCTCAGAAGTTGAAGAATGAAAATTCTCAAATATAGTTTGTGCCTGAGCTGAAATGTTTGGCCAACTTTTCCAGATATCCTGGATGGATAACATGCCTGGCAAAATAAACACAAAAATTAGAACAAAAGGAGAGCAGGTAAAGGGGTAGGAGTTATGGATTATTTAATCTGAAACTACAAGCAATTAATAAATAAAGCATGGGGTATGATTTATTTAATCAAACCACCATTTAGCTGTAAATTTAAAAAAAAAAAATCACAAAAGGAATCATGCCTTCAATGTTGCATAGCAAAGGAAAGCACTTTGCCATCACATTACAAAGGAATACCCAACCTACCTCACCACATGTTTGGAAAAATTACTAATTATCACCAAGAAAATTAAAGGGGGAGTTGATATGATCATACTTTTAAAATTGCAGTATATATCTATTAAAATTAATTTCAATAAACCTAATATGTATATATATATATATATATATATATATATATATATATATATATATGTGTGTGTGTGTGTGTGTGTGTGTGTGTGTGTATTAAAATATGTGCACATTTTGCCTGTGTACCTTTTCCCCTTCTACTTTTAATAAATCTAATTTACCTAACTGTACTACATTATGCATTCCTTTCAACTGACTCTAAGTCCTTATAACAATCATGACTTACTCAAACTTTTTTCAATTTTTTAATTCCTAAAGACTTGAGATTTTTGGAAAAAGGTGAGAGATTTCATTTAATGCCAGCAAATAGGTCTGCACTGCTACTTCAGAAATTACATGTTAATTTGCATTCTGATATTCTGCCAAATGTATGGCTAATAGTATTAATATTATTTAGAACAATGTAATCAATTGTTTAATTTTATTATACATATATATATATATATATATATATATATATATATATATATATATATATATACACACACACACACACACACACACACACACACACACACACACATACATACATACACTATATATATATATATATATATATATATATATATATATATGTGTGTGTATATATATATATATATATATATATATATATATATATATATATATAAATAATACATACACTATATATATAAAGCATATGATACTGTATACATTAGAGAGTGGGAATGTGAATTAAAGTTCATCTTTTCTGCCTGTTGAGCTCAAAGTTGCACTGTGAAGAGAAAATACACTGCAGCAGGGGAAGAAATTATTTTCTTTCTTGAGACACAACTGAAGAAATCCCACTGAGCTGAGGTAACAGCAAAGGTGGGAAACCTATATACAGCACTGTGAGATACAACTTCAAGAGCCATCAGATGACACCCAACCTACTCCAAAGATGAACTGCTTATGGTGCCAAACCAAAGGCATCAACAAGCACAAGAAGAGAGAAGAATGGAGGCAAGAGTGAGAAGTAAAAAGCTCCACATCAAAATAGTCTCAAGGACATTTTGTAAATCATTGTGACTTAAAGAATCCAATAGACTAACTGAGAGTTTCCCTCAATATTGCACAAAATACATATTAAGAGAATCAGATGACCAAAAAAACTACAGTGTGCAACACAAGTCTTTATTCTTTCATTGATTTATTCATTTAAAGAAGATTACCTTAAGGAAGCTGACCAGTATGACTGCAATACCTACCCAGAAATAAACAGACACAGTCAGCAAAGCAAAGGGATGAAGAAAAACATCCCAAGCATATAATTGTGGTGACAATGGTCAGCAACCCAACAGAAAGGACCAATACCAATTAAAATGAACACTATGACAAAGTCAACAAACAAACAGTTCAACCAGTATGCCAGTCAATGGTTGAATCAGGAAAACAAACAGAAAAGACTGGACTGGGAGGAAATGAATTACAAACACCACAAGGGAGAAGCAACTATCTATATAATTAACATACATGATTCAACATACATGATTCAACTACAACCATGAATTGCAAGCATGATGAACAAGCCTCAAGAATCCCATAAAACAAGAAAGTCCACCATAAGTCCACAGGTAAAAAATATTTAAAAAAGTACCATTGTTTGTAAACACTGTCATGTAAAAAATGCTGTTACTTAAAATTACCAGCAAGCCTACTAGTTGCAGATGGGTATAGTTGCTGGACTTCATCAATGAAAGGTAATGTGAGTCCACAGGCCAGCAGCTAAATGTAATAGTCTCTCGAGGGATCTAATAGCACACATTAAATCAAAGCTGGCACATGGACAGCTTATTTTGTCCCGCATACATACTAAGATATAACTAGAGTGCTTCCTGTTTTTAATAAAAACAGGGAGATATGAGCAGTGGCGGCTGGTGACTTCAAATCAAAGGGGGCTGCAGGAGACAGCTGAATGGGTGGGGGGGGGTCAATGGGAATGGATGTGGCCAACTAGAAAGGGGAGGAGCTATGCTGAAAACCACAAAAACTGTAACTTTAATTTCATATGCTGCCCTGGGTGTCAAACCATCATTATGAGAGTCCAATCAAGACAAAATGAAGTGTGAAAAATATTTCAATCTATTGGCTGCATGACAGCTTACTTAATATCTAGATGGAAACAAAAAGGTCATGAGGCATGAAAAAATAAATTACTTTTTAAATACATTACTGGAATGCCAGTCAAAATCAAGTATAAGAAAAACAAGCAGCACTCAACTCAAACCACTTCTCCTTGCACTCCAGTTCTAATTATAATTTATATTCAGCTTTATTAAAGTACCAAGTAACATACTGAAAGTAGCAATCTCTGTGATACCCCCACTTGTAAAAATGTTTCTTATCCAAAAAAGACCTGCTGCCTGACAACAACTATCTACTTGTTTCATGGGGAAAACATGATTAAAGTAAAAAATGAAAAGCAAACAAGAAACAAGCTCAACATACATTGCTTAAAGTATTACTGCACAGGATATGGACCACACATGAGAGATTGGCATTCTGTTTAGTTTGCAGGTAAGGCCTGTAATGTGCTTCTTAAAATAATGTAATCCTGTCCTTTATTACAAATAGTGCCATATGCATTTCGATACCCATGGCTTATACGTTATCTAGTTATGTAATTATTCTCTGCATGGCAACAACAGAAAGGCTTTCAATGTTGGTAATTCTTTAACAGTATGCTTATTAAAACTTACTTACATCTTACAATTTCAGGCAAGCTTACCTGATGGCAATTAAAGCATTGCTACTTAAACACAGAGCAACAGGCACTTTCTGAATAATAATAAGCATAAATTAACAGTATAAAAATATGACAGAAACCAGAACATTCTGCAAAATCAAGGACAGATGAAAAGCCACTGTAGTACTTGTGTCTACCTTGGATGGGGGGATAGTCTGCACATTTACACTGCATAACTGCTCCTTGCCTTGCTTGGACACATCCAGAGTCACTAAATGGGGGAGTGGGGTGCAACAAGTATGTCACAATTTGAAATGTGTCTGGCTGACTGAGGTGGCCCGGACACATTTGTCATACCTCTCAACCTCAGAGCAAGAAATCTGGACAAAGCCATACAGAGAAGTGGGACAAAGGCCCAGAAATAAGGACAATTTTTAAATATTGCTCTTATAAACTTAGAAAGATAATAGAATATTAGGTCTTGCATTAGTATGAATTTTCTGAAGGGTATGAAATCTGAAACTGAAATATCTGTCATTATTTTCTAACTTCAGTCTTTAATGATTTGCCACTAATTTGCCCAAAAAAACTCAATTTTATGAAAAAATGGACCAAAAATGTGATGCAAAAATATAAAATAGCCACACAATACAGCTGGGAACCTGTCAACAAAGGGACACTTTTTAATATTAGTACTGCAAACTTGAGCAGCTGACAAAATAAAAGAATCTACATGCATTTCTGAAATAAAAGTAATCTATAACTGATTATTACAGTTATTTATTAATTGTAAACCCTCCCATATTTTCTTTCAAAATTGCCATTTTGCGGAGGGATTATTAGGGGAAGAGATACATTTTGAGCCAAAATCGGGGACAGTTGAGAGGTTTGGATATGCCTAATTCTATAAAGCAATTTATTTGCGCGTACCTCTCAACCAGGAAATCTGGACAAGGCCAAATATATTGGGGGAACATATAAACAGTACTAAAAATTGCTTTTGTATAAACCGAGATAGTTGATAGAATGACAGGTCTTGCTTTAGCATGCATTTTTCTGAAGGTTAGGAAGTCTGAAACTCAGTGTCTGTCATTATTTCGTGACTTCATTCCTAAATGATTTGACAGAAAACCACAAATTTTATGAGGAACAAACCAAAAATAAGAAGCAAAAATCTATTAATTCTGCAAAAATCTGGATAGTTGAGAGGTATAGTTCAGCCAGGGCTGTCTTTGAGTTTGCTGCCCTTCTCCCCTCACAAAATCATGGTCAAGTGGAGCTTCTCCCCCTACAGCCATTCCAATGAACCATTACTTGACTATTTCACCCCATTTACCATAAACACTAATGTGCATACTGCTTTACTTCTCTGATGATTAGGACTTCATTTGAAAATTTTATTTTGCATTTTACAGCGCAAACACTAATAGATATCATATCTGCTAAACAAAGCAATGCAGTCTCACAATGAAAACAGACTTAGCATTAAATATTCTCGGCCCTTGAAAACTCACATTCACTGAAACAGCATTGAAACCCACATTGAAAGAAAATACATTTTGCCAGTGGCAGATAAAGATTAACTTTGGATTTGGGCTGTTTACAAATCACAGGCCCCTTACACACAAAACATACACATGCTCTTTCATACATCTTCCTGATTGTATTAAATTATATTCCTTGTACAATACAGTACAGTTTTAGAGGATGTTTTAAATTTATTGTTTTGAAATTTTTCCATTAAACAATGAAACAAAATGCATGCACCAGTAATGACAAAATTGCCCAGTTCAGAACATTTCCATCATAAAAGTCTACTCAAACTTCTACAGTCCACCAGTATCAGTAAATATGCACAATCTCTGAAGAAGTAAAAGTCATCTAAATAATTCCACATTAAAGAGATCTATAACTAATGAAGAGGTTGCTGCTATCAAACAACTTTGTATTTCATTGTTTCATCTACAAATAAAGTGCCTGTTGCCACTGAGGAATAAATTGCCTATCTTACACTAAAAAAATGATGTTAGCAATATTGCAATAGGGAATGGATGGCAAACTGATAACAGGTTCATAGTTACTAAGTATCTTCGCCAAAAAGGAGTGCTGCATCCACCCCCTTTGCAACACAGTACAGTATCAGCAATGCATCTATCTACTGTGGGAGTAGAATCCACAGCCTTCTGCATCAAAAGTAAGTATACTACCTGTTGTGCTATTAATAATGCAAGCAGACTTAGCATAAGCAGCACTAAACTTTTGCTCCCCTGCAGCTCTCAGCTCCTTGTAAAAATCTACTCACTCAGCTGTATCTCTGAACTTTGCAGCACAAAGAAATCTGGAAAAAGCCAAAGTTTATTGGGGGGGGGGCAAAAACCAGGGACACATTTTAAACATTGCTTGTATAATGTTGGAAAGTTGCTAGAATAAAATGCTGTGTTACCACCATACATTTCACTGCCAAGCCTTAAACCCAGGACCCTGTGCAAAACAGTCAGAGCAACATACCACTATGACAAATCAGCTGTTTTGTGAAAGAGAAAGATGGAAACTTAAATGGCTACCATTTAGTGAATTCAGTTCTCAACATAGCACAGCTGTCAACCTCTTAGCACAAAATACCTGATCAAAGCCAGTAATGGGTGAATATAGCCACCAAACATTCAGTGAATTCAGTTCTCACCATAGCTCTCAACCTCTTAGGAAAAAACAGCCGGACAAAGCCAGTAATGGGGGAATATAGCCCCCAAACATATTCAGTGAATTCAGTTCTTACCATAGCTCTAAACCCTAGCACAAAAAAACCTGACTTAAGCCAATAATGGGTGAATACAGTCCCAAAAATAGGGACAAATTTCAAATATCCATCTTATACACTTAGAAAATTGCTAGAATAAAAGCTTTTGTGTTACCATGTACTTTCTGAAGAATATGAAGTCCAATATTCAAATGTGTGTCATTTTTAACATTTGTTAACCAGGAAAGTCTGACTTAGAACAAAAGCTAATTTTTAGCAGAGGCCCAAGAAGAAACACTCCAGACAGACACATGTCTTTGCAAGGTGGGAGGACACTAGAGGAAACCCACTCAAACACAGGGGAGGGCATGCAAACTCCACACAGAAGGTAATGCACTCCAGCCAAAAATCAAACCAGAGAACCGGTAGCTGTTAGGCAGGATTGCTACCACTGCACCAATGCATTACTGACTTTGCAAGGACACAAAAGTACAGAAACCACAGATTTTATGAGGAACAGAACAAGTATGAGGGAAAAATCTGCAATTTTTTTTTTTACAAATGGTGGTGGGTAGGGAACTCAGGCTCTTGCCACCTGGGTCCAAGATACAGGGTACAAGCCTGTTCTCTACTCCCCACCATATAGCACTTGGGGCATTACACACACACACTTCTAATGTACACATACCTGTAATCATCATCTTGGCCATCTCTGTAGCAGCATCTGAGTATAGGCTATCCCACTCTGTTCACCAACTGCACCAGCTTCTAAAATAAACATCCATAGCAGTTGAGTATTGACTTATGTTTACGTACAGCTTCCACAGCAGCAGCCAAGTATCAGCTGTCCCCCTCTGCATTCACGAATTAAATCTAAAATAAATTACAAATCCACACAGAGAGAAAGCTGATTGCACACCCAGAGAGTAATCCACAACACCCCAGCAGAGAGAAAGCTGTTTGCACACCCAGAGAGTAATCAGCAGCAGCTGAGTATCGGCTGTCTCTGTTTTACGCCGGAATGCTCACTTCCAGTTTCCTGTGTTCTGTTTGTACCAAGACCGCTGACCTTGCCATCCAATCCCCTTCCAGTCTATGCAGTTAGCACCGCATAGACTTCTGGAACATCACCAGTCTGCTGCCTTCTTCCTGAATCCGGACTGGATAAGGCAGCAGTCCGGATTCACTTTCCATGTGCAGGTTAGGAGGATTAGGACTGTACCATTGTGGTTCACAGCTGGGGGGGGGGCTGCAGTCCTGCAATCCGATAGCATGAGCCGCCACTGGATATGAGAGAAGAGTGTGACTACTGACAGGTTCTTTCAGTGACTCTATGATATAGAGGGCTGCCTATTAAAGAAAATAGCTTTATTTAATAACATTTATATTGTCAATTTATGTACTTACTTTAAAGTATTTTTGGTGATGGATTTACTAATTAGTTTTCAAGCAACTCTGCACCATGCTGCATGAATCTTTGCACATCAGAGCAATATTTACAGCACTTATACCTGCCATGTGTATGTTACAATAGAATTAAAAAAATGTCTTTTGTTGTACATCAAATTGAATAATATAACCCCAAAATATTCATGCTAAGATTTCCAGCATACTGAATATGCTGCTGAGCTTCAGTCTATCATCTGCAGCCTGGCATATACTTTACAGGCTATGTCAAAGGGAAAGCCACAATCTGCATGCAGTTTTTGAAAATGATATTAAATTCAGATACGGGTTTGCAATCAACTTTCTCAGTGAGAATCTGATCATCCGTCACTGCTAACAGCCTGTCCTGCCCATCCTAAACTATGTCTGCCATTGGACAGGATCTAACAAAGGGCTACATCCCTATATTTTATATGGTCCAGACAGGGAAGTCCCCTAGATGTTCTGATGTGGCACAGCCCCTGGGCTGGAGTCTGTTGCAGTTTTGCATGCCCCTCCTATGGCAACCAGAGTACTCTGATAGAGCAGAGTTTGTAATGATAAACTTCTTGTAACACACTAGCTGCATTTTATCTGCAGTGCTAGCAGGACCTTAGAATTCACCTGTCAGATATTTAGTGTTGTTTAAGTTACTACCTTGCCCTTGCAAGGAGTGGAAGTGCACAGCTGATAAGAATCTTTATTTCAAATACATAGCATGAATAGTTTAACAGGCCTATATTATTTAGCTTGATACTGTGACACCAATACAGAGGTCTTATCTGAGCTCTTATTGGGTGATTCTACTAGGCTGCACAGGATTGTGCATAGTTAAAGAATCCCCGACTTTTTGCAGACACTCTGCATGAAAATTCTACCCAAAGGACTATTTAAAACATGAATCTTCTACCTAGTACAGCAGGATTATGTGCTGCGGTAGCGTTGTCGCCTCATAGCAAGACGTTGTCCCGTTCGATTCTCAGCTAGAGCGTCTGCTGTGTGGAGGCATACGTGAATGGGGCATGCCTTCATTGAAGGTTGTGCATCAGGGCTGGTAACCCGGTACGTTAAAATCCACTACCAATCATTAGCGGACCGGAGTTCCACTGTGGCGACCCCTAACCGGGAAAAGCCGAAAGACACAAACAAACAAACAATGAAACAAACACTGTATAACTTATGACTTAATGGCTGTGTTTCATTTTGCTGTAAAGAAAACCATGACATATTTAAATGTGTCAACACTAATCATAGAATTTGTTTCACAAAAGCAAAGTATCTGATATTTAATTTATAATATCCCAGTCCATTGCAATTTATATATATATATATATATATATATATATATATATATATATATATATATATATACATATCCTGCATGAGTACATATTACAATATCAATACCTACAGTTCAAACTACAGACACTCAAAATACTGTCACTAAAATACTGACAATTCCTAATATCAACAGATCAGAATACCAGCAGTATATAATATTGTCACATCTCGCAGATACTAACAAAAACATCCAAACCCCACAGTAAATAAGTTACAAAAACAACTAAACTAAGCTAAAACAAAATCAACAAAAACTCAAAATCATAGCAATACCATTGGACCATGTATCAGTGGTTATGGAAAGGATATTTCTATTTTTCAAGTAACTTTTTTTTATTTAGATAATAAGAAAATGAGTAATACATTCTTAAAACATTCTTAAAACATAACAACTAGAAAACACAGAATAAACAAATTTAACTATATACAATAAATGCAATGGCCTGAAGAAAATAAATGAGAAAAAACATGCATAATTACTAGTTATATCAGATAAAAAAAAAACAGAACTAAGCCGCAGTGGTGCAGCAGTAGTGTTGTTGCCTCACAGCAAAAGGTTCTCCTGTTTGATTCTCGGCTGAAGCACCCTCTGTGTGGAGTCTGCATGTCCTCCCCACAGTCAAGTGGAATTCAAAAGACATGTGTAAATGGGCATGCCTTCATTGAAGGATGGGTGTCAGGCTGACACCTCAGCACCCTAAAAATTGACTGCCAATCATTAGCAGATGAGAGTTCTGCTGTGGCAACCCCTAACCGGGAAAAACTGAAAGACAACAACATCAGCTAAACAAAATAGTGTAATGGTAACTTTCATTATTTACTGTAGAGATGTAGAATTCTTCTGTAGAGTGTCAATAACAGATATAATTTTTTCCAAGGATTGTTAATGAAAGGATTAGGATAAATCCTGAATTCTTTGACTTTTGTTTCTTTAAGTGCTATTTCTTTCAAAAGGATAGAAATTCTTCAGACTGAAGGAGCAGTAGAATTCCATCGTCATGTTATACTTTTCCTGGCAATTGCAAGTATTGTCCATAGCAAAAAGAGATTGGGGGGTTAATAAAGCCTACATGGTCTTTTTCACAGTGTAGGCATCATGGCATGCTGCTTACATGTAAATAAGTAGGTTTTAGATTCAGTAAACACAGCTGGGTGGAGCGCATTCATGTGCTAACACAGAAATATCTGTGGCATACAAATCACCTCATAAGCAGGTGAATTCCATGCAAATGAGTTAAGTAGAGAGATCCTGCAAGCAGATAGGCAACCTTGCAGACCCCGTATCAGTATCCATAGTGTACACTGAAAAATTCCATGTACTGGATTGTAGACAGACAACAGGGGCTGTAAAATGTAGGTAGATGGACAGAAATGCCATAGTATGGTATTGTATGTATGGACCTGCTGCATGTATGCAAAGGAATACAGTGGGCTATTTTGAGAGATGTAACATCCACATGGGAATACAGATACCCAGTCCAATAGTATGTGTTTCATAATATTCGCTAGGTCTCATACAGCATTCAAGGGAGATGTTAAACAGTGGGGTCACATGATACTTGCACTACTGTCTATGCCAGAAAATCATGTGCTGTTCTTCCCCCACCCCAACACATCAGTGTTCCCATACAACTGCTGTAACAGTAAGTCAGCAATGGTATATCAGCAGACCAGGAAATATCAGGGCTGTGACATTGAACCCAATCACACATTGTATTTCTCATGTAATGCAGGGATAACAGCATGCATGTGTATGCTATTGCTTACATGATGAAGGACACATCTCTGTCTGGCAGCCTGTGTGGCTTAGTGGGGTAGGGATGTTACCATGGGTGGTGGTGTTGATGGTTTGAATCTAGAAGTATGCACAGCTTTTGCATGTGAGGTAGTATGCCGGCATTTTCACACACTGTCATACCTCTCAATCTGTTAGTGCAAGAAATCTGGACAAAACCAGAAAGAATGGGGGAACAAAGCCCAAAAATAGAGACAGACAGTACAGATTGTTCCAATTAACCTAGAAAGTTGCTTGTATAAAATCAAGTTTCATTATTACAGAATATCGGAATGATATAAAGTCCGACAGTCAAATGTTTGTCTGTAGTTAGTATTATTCAGTGACTTCAATATATAATAATTTACCAGTACACCACAAATGAATGAGGAACAGACAAGAATTATGAGGCAAAATTCTGGACATTCTGTGAAAATCTGTACAGTTGAGAGATATGCCAGTCAGACTGTCAGTTTAAAATGTTTTTAATAAAGAGTGCAAATGGAAACATGTAATTTAACTAATTGATTAATGAGTTAATTGTTTAATTTTTTAAGGTATATAAAATGGGATGAAAGTTATGCATTTTACACTCTTTGAAGGCCTGGTGCCAAAGCACTAAGTTTATAATACATTTGGTGAGCTACTTTGTGGTCCGTGATTTTGAACTGTCATTTTTTTTATTCAAGATTTGGAGTTATTGTGGTTTTTGGATATGCAGACTGTCAGTGTGTGTGTGGGGTAACATTATGAACCTCAGTCACATATCAACTACAACAGACAGCTGAGGAATGCCGTGGTCAATTTGAGGTAAGTGCAGTACTGCAGAAACAGGTGCAGCTGGCAATGTTTGTAAGACACAAAATCCTGGATCGGATTACAGGTAGATCGGGCCTGGTTTCACCTTGTAAGTACTGACAGTCCCACTGGTCATGCTACTGCACTTAGTTAAAATGAGCGCAATTCTGTTGCCTCATCATCAAAATGACCTGCTATGTGTAAATACGTCTGTACATACAGACATATAGGTATGCATATCTGCATTTCCCTATCTCTCTCTCTCACATGATTAGAATATATATAGCTATGTACTATCAAATATATATATATATATATATATATAGCTATATATATTACAATGATGAATAGGCTATCCACATAAATCTACATAACACATATAAATAGCATACACGCACACACAGCAACATTTATAGAGACATCCCTGTTATACACAAATATATGTGTGGATATATGTATTGTCCCACATACCCTAATAATGGTGAGTAAATCTGCACACACACATCCATACAGATGCTCAAAGGAACCAAACTTAAGGGTGCAACAGTACATACTCCACACACCTACAGACCCCTGTGCCTGCTGGATGTCACCATGTAGACAATATAGGTGAGCAGGGGGTGTAATGTATAATGTTGTCAATACATGCATGGACAGGGCACAGTGTCCCTGGCCTCCCTGACCACAAGTTTGCCTAACTGCAATCAGCCACATATAGCCATACTGGTAACTGTACACAATAGCAAGGATAATAAGTTATCACACCGCTAGGACACTAGATGCAGATAACAGTATGAAACAATATCACTCTTCAGGCCACACATGCTGTGCAACACAAGCCTAGTTTTTGTAATTTATAAGTAATGTGCTTGCCATCACATTGACAACTGATGTAACCTGTGGAGCTTGCAATAAGTACTGTGTGCTGATAGGTAGGGATTCTAATCTCACTCCAGCCAACTTGGTGTGTGTGAATTTGTGTGTGTGTGTGTGTGTGTGTGTGTGTGTGTGTGTGTGTGTATATATATATATATATATATATATATATATATATAGATATATTTATATATATATATATATATATATATATATAGATATATATATATATATATATATATATATATATATATATATATATATATATATATATATATAGGGTCTATGTCAAATAAATGAATGCTTGAAATGTTGAACGTCATATGGTTGACACCATATGATCGACATTTCAACTATTCAAAGGTTGACTCTAATGGTGCAGTACATTACAGAATGGGATAATTTCCCTTTTCTGCAATGAAGTGCGATCTCGGAGTTGATATATTTCAGTAGGGGGGTGTGGGGGGTGCAGCGGGGCTTGCCCCCTGTTTGCACCGTTAAGGTATGTTTTTTTTTTTGTTATATATTTGAACATTCAAATTTCGACCATATATTATCGAGCATATGGTATTCAAAATTTTGAAAGTTCAAATATATAACATCGACCCTATAAATAAATATATATATATATATATATATATATATATATATATATATATCCCTGCAACGCAATGGACATGCCCTTATGAGCTATCCACCTGCGATGGTTATGCACTTTTTGGCCCTGTAACTACCTGCCAGCTTCCAAACTGCCCTCCTCTACAAGGTCTGATGATGTCACCCACAGGCCGGCTGACAGTCTAACATCCGACATAACCTGCAGCACATGCAATAAGTACTGTGAACTATAGTATCTAAAACTAGATAGGTAGGAGTTCTAATCACACTCCACCTAACTTGGCGTGTGTGTATATCCATATGGCAGATGTATGATAACCTTTGTAATGTTGACATATGTAGGGTTTTGCATTATTTTACTTGTAGCAGGTGATGTGGCCCCCATATGACTGACCACAACAAGGCCTGCTGATATCGACAAGCATTATATGTTCTAAACTGATAGTACTAGCAGACATGACGTGTGTTGCATGAATTGGGTACTGTGATCTGTAGTGTGCACCAGTACGTAACTAAGTGTTCTAATCTGCATATAGCCAACTTGCACTACTTGTATGCCTTGGCATGTCCTGTATGCAGTGAGTGGACGTGGTAATAGCCTGAATCTAGCCATGTTTCTGTGTGAGGCTGTTGCAGCATATTACATCATGTTACAGAGCCATAGGACATGTGAACTTAACTGGCATAATGGAGATACAGCTCTCACAATCACAGACATCTTTATATCCCTCGGTACAGGATCAGCACATATTGCTCCAGTCCAAGAGCGACTCTGGCAGATGTTGTGTGTTGAGTTTATGGTTGCCCAGCCAATCATACAGACGGCATATGCTGAGGTGCACTGAGGTGCTCTGTGTACCATTAGGTAGGCTCTGTTTCAAGGGTGTGTTTAAGTCTGCTAGATAAATGTCTCCCACAAGCATGTAGTACTAACGTCACATAGTAGGTTAATGTCCTTATAGTGAGTCATCTGTCTACTATGCTTCTTACAAATAGGCAGCATATAGACTCCAGTAGGCTCACACCTTGCCCTGTATGCAAGACACAGATCACCTCTGAGTAGTCTATATGCCACAGGTGGCAATGACACTCATTGCAGATGATCAGCACATACTAAAGATGTGAAATAACCTTGTGATGGACCATACTGTTGTGTGCAAGTGCCAGGACACCTGGGTAAGGTACATCAACAATTGGCCATTGTACTCAAATATTGGCATGCTGAGGGAAGAGTATGTGGAGGTTATGAGTATGTCACCTGCTGGTGACTGTGGTCTCAGCTATACCATATGATTCCTGCCATACCACTGTAGAGACACGGTGATCTGAGGCACATTGGGTGTAAACCTGTGTGGCCAGGTCTGTGTGCCCACTTTTCACCCCCTGAGTATGTACATCACATGTTGAGACTGATGTGCTACTAACCGGGGGCATAGGTCTACCTGATGGAAATGATACTACATATATATATATATATATATATATATATATATATATATATATGTATATATATATATATATATATATATATATATATATATATATATATATATATATGCATGCTCTGATTTTATGGCTATTAGTATGTCACCAGACATGTGTGCGCAACACCCTCTTGCAGGATACTGACATAACACAGAGACTCTATGAGTGCTCACAATTAGCAGGCAGCAGCCAACATTGTTAGCAACAGGCGTTCAGTACTTGTGTGTACTATGGTGATATGCAGTCCAAGCAGTAGAGGACCCAGGACTGTGCCCTATTGAGCAGTGCAGCTTACAGATCAGCTATTGGAGTTGGATGTCCCTATGGTGCCTATGTCTGCTATCAATGGGCCACATAGTGACCCCTACAATGACAGTATCATGGATGCCAAAGTGGGTGCTTTTTACATGTTGCCTGAATGGGTGGTATAGTCAGATGGTTTGCCTTAGTTGGGTGTTTTGCAGCCTGATGTACCCTCACCAATGTCCCTGCTGACTGCCTCAGAAATGTCCACCACATGTAACAGTCATGCACCCCCTATCACACATCCAAACTGTGCAGTCAACTGTGTGTAGAACACATATATGTGTGCTGATCAGCTCCACAATGATTGCCCCTACAGGCTATAGATATGGATACTTACACAAAGAGTTGTATAGTTATGTTGGTTAGTGGATGCAGCATCTCTGTGTGAGAGTAGAACAGGTGCCGTTGTCCACTCAGCTGGTGTGCAGATAGTGGTGTCAGTATGAATGCAAGGGCTTCCCAATGGTGTTAGTAACCCTTGTCAGATCACAGGTGGGATTCAACCTGGAATGTTAGCATGTGCAATAGATGCTGTGTGCCTTCCATTTTGAGGTCAGTTACAAACTAATCGATCGTGGGATGCTGCTTGATAACAATAAACAATAAAAAATGGAAATAAATAATAAAAGATGATAGTTTTATCCTGCAAAGACAAGATAAACTTATAATTACCATAAGGACATCCTTGTAATGGCCATTCCTCCGTATTGGAGTACATGGTAAACTTGGGGGTATAATAGGAGTCACCCAAAGCGTGTTCTTATTCATTCATTTTTTTTCTGCCACTATCTTGAATGTTTTATATTATTTATATTTTTATATTTTCTGTTGAACCAAAAGATTATATGCAGAAAACTAGGATGAGAACTTTTTTGTAAAGCTTTTGTTCCTTGTATGAAACAATGAGGAAATTTTGCTTAATGTGGGTCTTTCAAAAAAATTTTTTTTATCTCTTGTTCACCAGGAAGCTTTTGCTAATATGCGGCAATGTATCGAAGGGGCATAGATAAACAGGAATAATAAAAATAAAAATATTAAAACTAAGTTAAAAAAGTGGTAAAACCACTTCATTAGGTTTACATTGTCTGGTTTCTACAGCAAGCTAGTAATTAAAAAGTTCTTATGAACAATGAAGAAATGGTAGCATTTACAAATTTGGTTGAAGGCTTGGTAACAGCACTCTAATAGGCTCCACTAGTGATTGGAAGAAAACAATACTTAAAGAATTTGATTGGTACTTATACACTATAGGGTATAGACCTTCTCTGAGTGCAGAGATGTAAAGAACAGAGAGTGTATGTACCTGATTGAGGACACTGCAGCAGCAGCAAAGGATTTTGATTGGAAGCTAGATCCTGTGTAGAGTTTGTTTCTGACCAAGGACTAAGAGTTAAGAGGTGCACTGCTGAAAGGATAAAAAATATTTTTAAGCCACTGAATTGGCTGTAACACAATATATATTTTTTTACCCAGCACTTGTTATTTATGATCTGAAGAAGGCTTAAGAAGCCAAAAGTGCTTATCTCAGCTGGGAATTTCATGTTTTTAACACTTTTATTATTTTTCTTTGAATAAAGAGTGTTTTTATTGCTGTTGACACAGTGCAAGCTCATGGTGGTGTATCTTGAAGATTTTCCTACTAGATCTCTGAGTCATGTCACCTGAAATGCCATGATAGGGGCTAACATGGTTACCAGCACTAACACTGTCATACACCTACTGACACTGGGCCAAATACTGTTAATGTTGGTCAGTGCCAGATCATGCCTACAGCCTATAACCGGCAGAACCCTATGACTGTTACACTATGCGATGGATGTTGGACAGCAGTCTGACTCCACCAAAGTTGGCCTGACAAGGTTTATGGGAAAATTAGCACATCAGACCATGCTGGAAACTTTGTACATCATGTACAGACTAGTATGTCAGCTGTTATATAGGCATGTTTCTTAGAGTCAAACCCTGGGAACATAGCATTGGGAAACCTAAGCTGCACTGATGCCACTCACCAATGGGGTTCACCGTTCCCCATTAATGGCGTAACCCTTCTAGGTATTCTCTTTCTGTAGTTGCAGCCACTGTCACTGACCTCTGACTGGTACTGTAGCAGGTGGTTGCATATTAGGAGATGTCACTGACTCCCACACAGACCATGGATGGCCTAAGATGCAGTCAGCTGTTGTCTGCACCACTGACACAGATAACATGCCAACCACTGTACAATACTATCATGTGGGATATAATCCACCCAGCACAATATTGTAGTGTCTGCACACCGCACATACTTGAGCCATTACACATGAAGGTATGGGCACACAGTACTGTACCATTTGATGGTCACTGTTCATTAGGATGTGAGAATGCATTCACTTTTGTTCCACCTATACCGACAGGTTTTGGATGAACTCTCAGACTGTCACTGCTATACTAAATGTGGCAGCCAGCACACCTATAATTGTGTGCAAAGGCACCCTTTCCATGTCACCAGACAGGCACATTGTATAACTGTAGCAGCCACACAGATGTCATGGTACACCAATACAGAGTGTAGATAACATGTCCTATGGAATCTGTGTCATGTCTGTACAAATGTAGTCCATCTCATGAATGCTTTGAAGGGGACGTGTATGTCCCCATACAGGGAGGTGTCAGATCTCACTGTGTACCTCCCACATTGCCATGACAGAGTAACACGTCTCACATGTTCTAAACACCTACATCAACATGGTATACATAGAACATACTGAGGAGACTGCTATGTAACACAGACAGTGCAAACTACATGAAACAGCCCCCCCATGCATGTAAAGCACACATGTGCTGTGACACACATAATGTGCAGGTTAGACAATGGGCTGCAGAACACGACAATCATAACAGATGTTGGCCAACTGTCTGAGCTAGATGCAGAATATTTGTAGATGGGTCAACTCCATCACCACAGCTTGTAGATGTCTAAGTTCCAAAAACCTAGGTGACACATGTCAAAGGTAGTGGGCCTTCTCACAAATTATGAATGCATGACTACTCTGACTGCCGCCATTGTCCTTGTTAGACTGTTATACACATATGAACCTATGGAATGATGCACATATACTGCTGTACCTTGGTGAAGTCATATTTCTGCTGTGCTATCATGCCATCCTTTGCTGCTTTATTTCCACCATGTGTTCATAGGCTATCCCCTCAGGCTCCTAGAACAGCAACATACATAGGTCAGTGACACACCTGTCATTGTGTAACAATACCACCAGTACAGCGTCATATAACATAAGCTACATAAAAGTATATTGCATACTCATGACACATACCAGCATACAATATCTGTTGGTGACCACTACAAGTGACATGGTAAAACAATACCACATTAAACAAGTGCATTTCAAGTAACATAGTCACCCTTTTCACCAGACACATAGCTTTATTTCCCTGCATTGATGGGAAGGATGACAGGGATGTGGCACAGGTATCATCACATGCACAGGGTGTTGTGTAGATGTACTGGAGGCCTAGGCCTGCCAAAATGGTTGACAACATGTGTGTGAGTAAGGAAGGGGAGCGGGTTAGAGGGAGCATGTAGAGATGTCATGTTTCTCTGTAGGTGACCTGCATGTAACAGTGATGTGTAAGTGTGTGCATGTACACAGTCAAGCTCAGTGCTAGCCATACAGGTGTGTATGTTGGACAGCTTTGGACTGTACATGGTCGAGTTGACAGTTCACCGTCTCCGGCCCTGAACACAGGAACTGGCTCTACCAGGAGTTGCAATGGCACCACCATGCCCAAAGTCAGATGTGGTGCTAGTACCTAACAGTGACTGCAGTCTGCTGGGAAAGTGCAGGACCACAAGCCCATGGCCTGCCACATTGTGGTGTGGACAGCACACTTCCCTCTGTACCACTGGATGTACTGCCACTATGGGATCGTGACTGTGCACTGCCACGTGGACTCTCAGCAGATGGTGTTGCTGACCTACATCCACAGGTCTGACGCCCAAGTCCAACCAGATGTTCCAGCACAGACAATGTGCAGTCCAAGGCAGACACTGTCTCAGCCCACCATCTGTCCACTGCATCAGAGAATTGATTCAGGGTGTCCCCAATGCGGTGGTGGCAGTCATGGATGTCAGACTGTGCTACATCCATAACCCTAAGCATACATCTGGTGTTCTGTTCAGAAAGTACCTGTGCCTTCATGATGGCCCATATCATGCTCCAAGTGACCCGTGATGTGACACATGCAACTGGTACTGGACAGACAGCAGAACTCCTACAAGCACCTCTGTCAATCTGCCTGTGTATGACCTCCCCAGCTGTCTCACTATGACCAGTGTCTACACTCACTGGAGCCATAGTTGCCACACTTTCCTGTTCAATGTCTCCACCCTCTAACTGTCCAATATCTGTGGCCTCTGGAGACTAGGTATATGTGGGACTAACTGTGTGCAGTGACAATGGGGGCAGAAGAGGGATATCAACCTCTGGAACAGATTCAACCCCCAACAACCCCACCTGTGCCTCACTGTGGCCACCATCATCATCAGAGTCTGAAGAAGGAATGATAGGTTGTGTGAGGGAGAGACTCCAACCTCCCTGGTCACCTGTGAAAATCAAGACAAAAGCAGTATATTACTACCTGCATTATTATGTATGGAAAATCCACCAAGACTCATAATAATGAGGATCCATAACTGCATTACCAGTCACACATTTTCTCATCTCTGCTTTTATGCGCAACAGACAACCTCACAAGAAAATACACATTCAACTCAAGGCTTTTATAACAAGCACGTCAGGTAAATCAAGTGAAACCTGACCAGTACAATTTACCTTTTAGTTATTCAATATGAAACTATACTTGATAAAACAACACGTAAAACCCAGTACACCTATCTTAAAATATATATACAAATACAAGTTTCAACTCCAAAGTATGTACCATCAACCTTTCATTTTTTAAAAGTTATGTCAGATTAATTGTCTCATGTAAACCAGAAGGCTTATTTGCTCTTAACTATAACTGCAAAAGTGTTTCTGTTCACTTATGTGATCACCCACTCTGAGAACCTTAGGTAAATGTTCCAGAATGGAACATATAAACATTCTACTCTGGTTACTCACAAAATTAAGTGCACATAGGGCATTTTTCTGGCCCTTAACTTTAATAGCATATATGTGTTCCATAACAAACCAGTATCAAGCTTACCAGGAGCAGGACCATGGCTTTGGACAACACCTGATGGACCTGGAAAAAGATGAGGGTGAGGTAATGCCAGTACCATTGCATGTTGCAGCACAAAAAGGTAATATGTGAATATATCTCACTTGTAGAGTAGCTACTGTGCTACTTGATGTATTGGTGGCATTCTGAGTATTAGTGTACAACTGAGCTTAACCCCCCCCAAAGCACATAGACCTGACACCCACATAAAAGTATGTACAGCCTGACATAATAACTGCTACAATATTACAATGGTGATCACAGTAAGCTTACCTGCACGATCCTCTGCTGTGGACAGTGTGGCACCCACCTCCATGATGTATGGTGTGAGGGATATCTGGGAGCTGTCATGTGCTCTTAGGTTCACCAGGTATTCCTCAGTGGCTGAGTGTGGTTGTTTCACTGAAGGTCCTCTACCAGTGACAGCATGATCCCTGGCTACATCAGCTGTCCTTCATTGTGCCACATTCACTATGTCTGTTGTGTGGTGTCAAACCTGCTCATATGTCCTGTCCTGGTGGCCAGTGGCATTCACATACCAGACAATGTCTGCCCACAATGCAGCCAACTGTTCCCTATTATGCCTCCCCCTGAATAGCAGGATGTGATGATGCTGCCTTAGTCCTTCAAGTATTATTTCATTCTTTGCATCTGAGAAGCTTGCATGGTGTCTATGGTACATTATTCCTGACAGACAATGAGGTATTTCCCTGTGTTCCATGAGAGATTCTGCTGCATGATCATACTCCCAACACACCAGTCTACTGTGGCGTGTCTGCTAAGGCCAACCACCCAATAATATGTTATTAGACCAGTGCCAGACTAATAACAGTGTGCTATTACAACCACCATAAAGGGGCAGTCCAACAACACCAGTGTACCACAATGACAAAAGACAATGCAACCTTGACGTATTATACATGCCCTGTAGGTGCAAGACAGCAGGATATCAATGACATGTCATAACCACAGGTATAAGACAGGCTTACTGCTGTAATCCCTATTCCCCATACTTCTTTCCTCCCATCTGCATCCTGTTATACACAAAAAACAGTTACATACGTAGCAGAGTACAGTACTCCTTTGTTGAAATGTGCTTCTAGTAATGTTTCGCAAAGGCGTGCTCTGTGTGAGGAAAGTCTCATACAGAATGTTTCCCCATAGCCAGCTGCTTGCATTTTGAACATACTTCTCATTAGTAGGTAATTGCCATTAAACCAATCTGTGGTTCTGATATGCTAATTGCAGTCAAAACAGCTAAATTGCACTATCATTAGCCAATGACATGCAATCACTATACAATATACTGTATAAGGCCTTCATGTAGACCAGGGTTCCTTTCTTAGCTATTGAGATGTACATTACTGGGATGTGGAGACTACATCATCACAGATGGTAGGTCTATATCAGAAACCTTTACATAGAGCTGTGTGTACAATTGGCTGTAGCTTCTGCTGAAGGTAATAGATATAGGCAGAGAGTGTGAACACTTTGGAGGACAACAAGCTGTAGGTGTATCTGTGTCAGCTCTGTCAGCATTGTTGTATAGGCAGAGCCAGGGTGAGGCTACCCTTCACACTCCAATTAAGACACATGTTTAAGGTACATTTGTTAAGACAGCTGTGTCAATAAAAGAGTACTGGGTGACATATAGTTATGCTATACTGATATGTGAAGTGTGTCCTTACCTGCAGGCCTGTGACTTCCAGCACTGAAAAACAGTTATTTAATTTGCAATGCTTTGTGTGTATAAAGAGTGCATGAGTCATTCATTAATTGCTGTCTTCACAATAATGTAATTGAAATTCAACACAACACTGGACTTGAACCCAGGCCTGTCCATGGCAAAATATACTGTATGCAAAGCATTTAACTCATTAACCCCGAGTACTGTCTCACAGCGCCTCTGTGCTTACATCCGAGTACACTGTGAGATGGTAGTAATTGTATGCAGTTACACCCAAGTCCCTTCCACAAGTGCATCTAACTTTACAGCCATATTGCAGCTCCACTGTTAAAAATAAGTTGAAAAAGCACCTGAACTTTTTCAGGTACTTTCTCAACTTACTTTTCAGTGTGGAGTTACCAGATGTTTATATTTGACTTTTCGGAGAAAACGGCTGTAAATACAAGTAACAGCAGAATGTTGCCGAAGCTGAGAGGTATACTTAGCCATTGGATAAGTATATATAATGGTGTAGTTACAGAAATAGAGAGATGTTGCCCTGACCAGTTGCTAACATGTACACATTTTCCCATGTCTGTGTTTACTGTTATTTTGAACTTGCCCAAAAATGTATTCTCTCTAATAACTGATTCCAACCTGTCCAGTCCTTTCAGTAAACTAATGATCAAACGGAAGCTGCTAAGGCACACAACTACTGTAGAACCACCAAAAAAACTCAAAAGCAGTTTACTGAAATATTTTTTGTTATTTTAAGTATCATACTAATTACATTTGAGAATTAAACTGGAACGTTTTACAGTATCGGTCCTACACCTGTTGCAACTAGTTCTCGGGCTAACTTGCTCTGAACACCTTATCTGGCTCTCTTTTTTCTGTCTGTCTCAGACTCCATCTCCCTCTATCTCTCTGGCTCGCACTCTCTCTTTCACACATATACACACTGTGAAGCCTAGGAAGGCATTGAAAAAGTCACTTTGCCTCTTGCTTTTTCTGTTCAAACCATGATAACATGCACAAGTATTTTATTTCACTGTCACAATCACAATCACAAATGAAATTGGAGGAGCCAGGTCAGCTGATCATCCTATGACCCCGAAAGACTCTTCCAATTGCATTTCTCATCATGGTTAAGAAAATGTGCTTTTCAGGGAACAAGAAAGGATTATCTACTGAAGGAATGAATGGTAAGAAATAAAAAAAATAAATAAAAAATTAAGCACAGATTTCAGCACTTGCATAAGCAGCCTGTCTACAGCACAGTACTCCCGCTGATTCGGCAAGTGAATAGCAGCATCTGCTGAAATTGGAAAGCATGTTTTAATAATAATAGCATGCAGTGAGATTTGGGCAGTCTGTGGTTGCATAAAAACATGAACCGCAAGGAAAAACAGGTATGTTACAATTTACAGGGAGGTATGCTGCTCCCAAATAGCAGTGCAAGTCCACCTTTTATTAATTATGAACTAAACTCATGAGATGTTGAATTTGCAGGCACAGTACTGTAAATCTTGGCTCAAGATGATTCCCACTGTTGAAGAAGTTGAGGATGGATGGATGGATGCATTTTCTGTGCATGACTGTGTCCATTTTTATCAGAGCAGGGACTGTGCTACCAATAAGACAGAAACTTTTGTACATTTGGTTGCAAATTTAAACAGCTACAAATGTCTTCCTCAAAGCAGAGGTAACACTTTGTGGGCTTCTGGCATTTAATTTACTTTTCATTGTTAAGTACTAAGTAGGGGAAGTGGTGCAAAAGCACTGCAGCACAAAGTTACCTTATATTTTGACCCATTTCGTTTTACTCAGTTGCTCTTTTTTTATGTGTGTGTTTTGTAAATTTTATTTATTTACTTAGGTGGTAAGGGAGATATGACTGAGCATGCATCCAGCTGTTTACATAGGGTGTTTGACCATTATTTTTTTTAAAGGCTGTATACTGATTTGTACTGGGCTGTTCTGTGTGCCGGGGGATCAGATTTATGGTTTTTGGCTTGTTATGCTCTTCATCCACAAGTGAGCATAGAATAAATTATGGTTGTTTCTATATATGCATCTAGCTTTCTATCACTTTATATAGATAGATTCAAATTTCTCATTGTTTTGTTTTATTCTAGGACTTGACTTCTTTTTATTACTAATGCTTGATTTAAAATATATATTCTGGTGAGCAATGAATTCAGTTTTGTTGTATAATATTGATTGCATCTACCAGTCACGAGTTAGGGAAAGCAAGTGTAAGTTTACTTTAATCCTGCCTTCCCCATTTCCGACTCTCATTTATGTCTGACAAATGCATAACAGTTGAAAGAAAGAGGTGCCTTTTTTACTCCCCTAAGAAGTTTATACAATACAGAGTATAGTGATAGAGACTTTAATCGGTCTCTGTAAGGCACATGCTGGAGACCCTTGACCATTTTTGTTAGAAACCTCTGTGTTCTTTTTATTGCTGCTGGTGCTTAGTATGGTACATGCCGAATGGGGCATTATACTCAATTATGGGCCAGATAAGTGCCGAGTATAGAGGGGTTATAACTACTTTTGCTCTTGAGGTGATGCCGTTACTAATCAAGTGTGCATAGAAAGCTTTCCTTACTACAGTAGACAAATGGCGGTCAAAGTTAAGGTCACATTCCAGTTGTGATCCCAGGTCTTTTACCACTTCATGGCTACTTAGGGTATTGATGTTGTTTTGATAGTGTGGGGAGACATTGTGTTGAAGGGAATGATGATGTATTTCTTTGCATTCAATTTGAGACCATGCATGAGACCCTCCTGGAATATACTGACATCATTTTGCCAAGTCAGGGTATGTTGTGTGCTGTGGGTCCCTCATTGACAGGGGCGACAGGTGCTGATTGAGGTTTTTTTTCTGGGGATAAACTCTTGGTTAGGCTTGTAAGGGCCCCATGACCATTAGCCTAGTAATCTCCTATGATCCTAGAAAACTTCATGCCTAGTAACAAAACATTTTAACACCATGGCCTGGCCTAAAGGCATGTCATGCCTCAGATGTATATGATATATAACGTTGGGCAACAGAGACATAACTGGGTATTCACACATATGCCTGTGACTTAAATAGGACATGTTGAAGGGACACATATGTATCTCAGTGAATCACCATTCTTTGGAATAGGCTTCCAAGCCATGTGAAAGAGCCCTTCCCTCACCCTATTCAAGAGCAACCTGGACCAGTGGATGGGAAATCAGAACTTTACCCCTGGTGTGACACCAATGCCTCTGATGGAAAAAGGCAACTATTAAATCGTGCCTGAACTAACATACACTCCTTTTATTTTTTTTATTGCCTTTCTTTTTTATTTAGCTAAGATGAGCTTCAGAAAGTTATGCAAGGATGAGCTTCTTGTTCACATTTAAATTTGCTTATTGGCTTAATTTCTTACTCATTTTATTTTGTCATTGTGTCTGAGCATGTTTACAATCTATTTCTTTTTGTGTGTGCGTGTGTGTGTGTGTGTGTGTGTGTGTGTGTGTGTGTGTGTGTGTGTGTGTGTGTGTGTGTGTGTGCGTGTGCTTGCTATTGTGCAATGTCTATATATTTTTTTTACGTTATGAAGTTAAATTTTATAAGCTTATTTTTTTATAAGTATTGAGCATGCCCATTATTTATTTAATTGTCAGACTGAAAGCTTATTTTCAAAATTCACTTCCAAGCTCCCTACACCTCCTTCCTACTCCTCTTTACTTCACCATACACCTAATAACCTACCAGCATCAGCACCATGAATACAAATGAGTTGGTTCAAGAATTAACTTATCCCGTTTAGTGTTAGATAGGCTTTGCCCATCTCATGCTTGATAATTATATATTACCCCTAGTGAGAATAACTGAGATGATACCATAGATAATTTGAGGGAACCCATATGTGGGATAAAGCATTTAGGAGCTACCTGTGTCCATTAGTAGTACAGGGGGCAGATTAGGGTAAATTTTCTATTGTCTATCCATAGATCCAAGTTGCACTTGAATATGGACAGGGATAAGCTTTGTTTTACATGGATGGTGAATCTGTTCCAGAGTAGTTGCATCCTCTATGAGATATACCTCTTCCTCCAAACCATCCTGTTAAAGTTGCAGAAGAAGTTGAGATCCCTAGACCAAGTATTTCTGATCTTATTTGACTTGCTGTTGTACAGTAGGTCCATCATTATTGGTTTGGAGGAAGGCATGATAAGAGACCTTGGGACTCTAGTGGACAGTAGCCTCTCCTTTGATAATGACATCTCCACACTAGTCAGGAAATCCTTCTACATGGCACACCTCATCATGAAAGGGCTCTCATCTGGGAAAAAAAAGGTCATTGTTCCCTTCTACTCAGCTCTCATCAGACCCATTATAGAGTACAATGCCCCATTTGGAATGTACCTTACAAGGCATCTGCAACAGCTGGAAAGGCCACAAAAATACCTCACAAAGAGGATTATGAGACTCAAACAGTTACCCTATGCTGACCGCCTCAAAAAACTCTGACTTTACTCCATAGCATATTGCCTAACTCCGAGGTGATCTCTGCCTAACATACAAAGCTATGTCAAACCCCGAGCTGTTGGACATGCTACACCTAAAGAAATCCCAATCCCTTTGAATTACACACTCTAGATACCTAAACCTCATCACCACAATTAACAGAACATGCTGGAGGGATAGATTCCTGTCCCAGAGACTTCCCATACTCTGGAACAAGCTACCTATCTATGTCAAGCAGAGTTCTTCACTAGCACTCTTCAAGAAAAATCTTGATGAGTGGATGGGTAATAGGAAATTCACCCCGGGAACCACTTCTGTGGCCCTGCTAGACAGGGGCACAGATATATAGCATCCATGGGTGGCAAAACCCAGGGAACCTTGTTGGCTAGGCTTACATAAGCCCTTACATAGGCCCTAGGGCCAATAGCCTAGTACCTACCTATGAACCTATGAACCTATGATATTCACAAGTCACTTCTTAGCAGTCTGTAGGATTCTGAGTATGGTGACAGGACTTTGAGGTGGTCCATGCAGGACGTATTATTTTGGTTTTTAATTCTTTTATTAAGGTATTTCTGTGGGTATTCCAGTTGTTGCATGCTTCTGGAAAGATACATGCCAAAGAGGGCATTATACTCAATGATTGGCTTAATGGGGACTGAGTAAAAGGGGACAATGACATCTGTAGGTCTAGTCACAGTCCATTTGTTTATAAGCTGTGGACAAAAGTTATGTGACTGTCAAAATAAGTTCCCAAATTCCAAACAACTGGGTCAGCTTTCGGGAGGGTATTGTCAATGTGGTAGTTCCTCAGGGTAGACAAGTTTACAAAGGATATGATGATACATTTTTGACATTTAGTTTCAGACCATGGTTCTAGCACCAGTTACTTGTTTGAGACAAACTTTACTGCACAATGGAGAAATAATTTGAGGATTTAATAGTGCTCTTAGCTTGTAGTCTTCTGCAAACATGCCAGACAGAACCATTTAGATTTTTTTTTACTTCAGAGAAGTAGATGACAAACAGGAGAGGTCCCAGCACCGGTCTCTTTGAGGAGATAACTTCCTGTATTTTGATCTCCTTTATCCTATCTGTGAGCAAGTTGGCAATCTAGCAGATGATGTAGGGGTTAGTCCCTGGGTTATTTAGGTTTTCCACAATGTCCGAGTAGCACATAGTGTGTCAAAAGCCTTGGCCAGTTTGAGGTATGCAGTGTGTACTGTTTTACCTTCATCCATTGCTTTAGTGACATTTTCATAGAAATCCACCAGGTTGAGTAAGCATGGCCTGCTTTTGATGAATCTAAACTGAGATATGTCCAGTGCTTGGGCAATTCCTATGTCCTTAGTGTTAAGTTCCATGATAAATCTTTCCTTGGCTTACATATGGCTTACATATGAGGCTGATCAGGCTTATTGGTCTGTAATTATCTGGGTCTGTGATTATCTGGGTCTGTGATTGGTCCTCCCTAGTGTAGGGGAATGGCTGTATCTGTTCTCCAGTCACTTGATACAAAACATGTATGGATACTGAAGAACTGTTTGAAGAGAATAACCATCCTGAACTAAATGTATTTGCTGTTGTCAGTCATGTGTAGAATTTAGATGACAGGAAGGGCTAAGTAATATATAAATGTTATACAACTTTTACTGCTCTACTCCTGGCTTTTCCTGATGGATGGTAATGGCTCAGTCTTACAGATTACTTGCACCATGAATGTAATCAATGTTTGCTCAAAAGGTTATGTGGAGCAATTATCACCTTTGTAAGAGCATGCAGAATCTTGCAGTAAAGACATGCAGGTCATTATCCCATTATTTGTGCAGTTACAGTCTAACACTGAATCATTATCACTTGTCAGGTAAACCCATTGCCAGCTGTCACTGTTACTCATATTCATATTACTAAAAGTCATTATCACATTGCAAGCTCAGGTGTGGGACAGTCCATATGTTTTTGAGTGCCACTGATATTTTTCATATTTAGTTATAAAAGTTTTCTAAGAAACTTGTCAACATGCTGAGTAAAAGCTGTATGCAATATGAGAATTTTGGTAACTACCTTTGTCAAGGAATATGTTAACATGCCAAGTAGTACCTCATTTTTAAGACAGTACTAGTACTTACAAGATATAAAAATAACTGTATCCATATGCCGTACACATGTACAGAAGTAACAGTTTGATTGAGCCCATAGTTATGAGAATTATGATATTTTTTCATATTTTGGTAAACAACTTTGTCAGGGAACATGCCAACATTGTAAGCAATACCTCATTTTAAAGACAGAATTAGTACTTACAAGATGTAAAAAGAACTGTGTCTGTATACTGTACACATGTATAGACATCACAGTTTGTTTAGGACTTAGGTTATGGAAATTATGATTTTTTTCATATGTTGGTAAATAACTTTGCTAGGGGACATGTCATTGTGCTAGGTCATACCTCATTTTGAAGACAGTGTTAGTCCTTACAACATGGTAAAATAACTATGGCCATGGGCTGTACACATGTACAGATATCGCAGTTTGTTTAGGACTTAGATTATGGAAATTATGATTTTTTTTCAAATTTGGAAAATAACTTTGCTAGTGAGCATGTTATTGTGCCAAGTGATACCTCATTTTGAAGACAGTATTATTCCTTACACCATGATAAAAGAACTGTGTCTGCATGCTGTGCACATGTACAGATATCAAAGTTTGTTTAGGACTTAGGTTACGGAAAATATGATTTATTTCATATTTTGGTAAATAACTTTGCAAGGGAGCATGTCAATGTCCCACATAATACCTCATTTTGAGGACAGTGTTATTCCTTACAACATGGTAAAAGACCTGTGTCTGTGTGCTGTACACATTTACTGGTATCACAGTTTGTTTAGTCTTGTAGGATTATGAAAATTATACATTTGCAATATTTCTCATTATTATGCCCATATTTTTGCAAGGGAGCATGGTGATGACACAAATGATGCATCATTTTGAAGCTGACACATAGCACACAACTTGTACACTGATATATAGCCTCAGTCAGTTACAGGTGATGAGATATTATGCTTGGTTTATTTATCAATTATGAGAAATATAATAGTAATCATATTTCTGAGAATATCTCCATAATGGAGCATCACACAGTAATGGTTAAGGTATCATTTTAAAAGTGACATTCCTGCAAACAAATCAATTACAAATTGTATGGATCTACATGGTACATTCACCAAGATATTGTGATTTGTTTTACCAAAAAGGTAAAACATATACACAATATCAACATTCTTTGGTAAATATTTAATAATTACTTAGATATGCACTATCAATATTTACACTGTTGGAAACATCAGTGCCTGATGAACAACTTCCAAATTTACATTTTTAGTCTGGCTATTATGGTTAAAGAGGTATGAACATTTGCTTTCTGTATTGTATTACAAATGTATCATCTGAAAATAAGCTCAGGCTGCAGTGTTGTTCCTATGGTGGAAGTAAGCAGGCAGCATTTTTGGAGCTGCTCTGTAGTGAATGAGTTAACAGACTGAGCTACTGAATTACTGCTAAACAGATGTATTTGCAAGATATATGTGCACACATACAGGCTGTGACAAAATTTTTCTACATCCATCAGTACGTGCATGGCTTTATAAGTTTGCATTTCTGCACCAGGGTCCCAGTTGTACATGTACTTTGCCATTGATGCCTTAGTAGGTTTCTTTCTACATGTTGCTGATAAAAGGGCACATTTACCTGCTATCACAGGCCTTACCTACATCCATATTCATGTCTTTGGCTGTCTAGTGGTATACTATTGCACCAGATTCCAAGGTACACTTCCACTGTTTCCATTATTTTTATTACAGTTTGTGTGGTGCAGCACAGCATGCAGCTCCACTGAAACACACCTAATGACTGTAACTGGCAATTACTATGTTTTGTTTAAACCAGCTTTTTTAATAAAGATTTGTGTGGCATGGTGGGTTAATGCAGTGTCCTGTAGGTGTGATGGGCTTGGGTTTAAAACATAGCAGAGGTGTTTATTTTGTACATGTTTTTCAATGTTATAAACACATATAGTCATTATAGCTCTAATTTCTGTGCTAAGCAAAGTTGCATGACACAGCACATCACATAGTGCCACGCTTAAAAAAATAAAGAAAAGGGAAGAGAGGAAAGTAGTGAAATGGGGGCAAGAAGGGGGAAAACATAGTGAAAGGCAGGTAGGGATGTGTGGGAAGGGTATACAAAAGAATCATAGCTATCCATTTCTTGTATAGCTACAAGTGTGCACTTCGACAGGATTTGTACATGACTTTCAATTCTCCACCCCAGAGAGAGAGGGGAGAGGACAACATAACTGTATTGTGAAGCCAATTGGACCAAATTACATGTGTCCAGTGGACATATGTGTGAAATGGAGAGCTATGCATGTGACAATATTTTTCTTTGTTGGGACAGGTGCCCATTTTTTTAAGGTGAGAGTGGAATGTTGGGGAAGGGACATAGGTACATGTGGGGGAGGTAAGTTGGGTAGGTGAGGATGCATTTGCAAACAGACAGGACAGGCAATACAGCCTACAGGGGTGAGGTGTGACACATGAGAGGGTGAACACCTTGGATACAGAGAGTGTTCTGGAATGCAAGTCCCATGTGCTTCAAGATGGCAGCAGCATGACTCACAGCCACACCCATTGGATTGTTGGCACTGCTCCATCACTGCCCCAATGCTGCCAGTGCCGGAGGATGACCATGTATGTGTACAATACATAAACTAGTCAGCCGTCATGCCTTAGTTGGCAGGCATGAGAATAGAACCAAATAGCTGCAACTGCAGGGGACATCTGCAATTAATGTAATAACTGACCGCACCACCTTAGTACAGGCATGCAAGGAATATAGCCATACTGAAAGTAGATAGATTAATTTATGAATCAACAATGCTGATGAACATGTTATTGTTATTGATTGTAAAACTTTGTGAAACTAAACACAAATATCTACGCATAACATGGGCTACCTCACCCACACGCCTTTTATTCCTGGGGAGAGATAACATGTGAGCATTACGTGACTGATAGTGGGATGGAGAGGACCTTGAACCATACTATGATTTGAACAAACAAGTTACAGGACAGTCTTTTTGCATTCTAGAACTAGTTCAGTGTTATAATTGACAGCACTGACAGTAGAACACACATGCATGGAATACAACCATACTGCACATATTAAAACTGTTTTATTTTAGACTCAACGATGGTGGTGAACACTTTTTATTATTATTTCTTTGAACTATCTGTATAGTACACACACAATATCTGTACATGAAGTGGGCTACCTCACCATATACCTTTATTACCCAAGGTAGAAGGAACAGATAGCATTATGTGACTGATACTGGCATGCAGAAAGCCTTGGACAGTACTGTGGGTAAGCAATGCAGTTTACATGCCATTAGGTTTGCATTCTACAGCTAGTACACTGTTACACTTGAATGCAGCAACCTTGCCATAGACAATCAATGCATATAGTTCTACTGCAATGTTTGTGACAGCACAATTCTGCTGAACAACATTTTGCTTACTGTTATTGGGATTGTTTATTGAACTTCAGTCATTATTGTTCATGTATTGCACTACAGCTCTAATTGGCCATTTATTGCACTAGAGTTGTATATGCCCATTTATTGCACTACAGTTTTTCTTTTGCATACTTTATTGCACTAAATGCTTTACTCTTTCTTGCTTATTGTACTATAGTTAGCATAATAAATCTGTGCTTAACACACTCACGGCACAACCTAGCCATGTACCCAACATGGGATTTGACACTGCGAGCCTTCTCAGCTGCAGCTGTTGAGAGAGACACACATCATTATGCATACCAGTTTTGCAGACGTTCAGAACCTGCACAACTGTGGTTTTAGTAAAGCTTAGCATGGTAGCTTAGCACCATGCAAACATTGGTAGCCATTACCATGTTTATACACTGCTTAGCATGAATGAGCAGTGCTTACCAGAGTGCAGCAGTGCCAAATTACACAATAGTTTTATTACACTGATGAAAAATATTACATTAATTTAGAGACATGTTCTCCCTGCTATGGACTTGAACCCAAGACCTACTACACATATGTCCATAACTCTACACATATAGCTAGTTGGATATCATAAAAACTAGTATACCTTCACATATACTACTAGGCTACCTGTTAGCATTGCTGAGCACTATGCCATGTTATGCAAATGCCAATTAAAAAAGAACTGAAAACCTATAAAAAAATCATGTCTAGTTTTAGGTATGTAGCAGGTGTCAGCTGTCTATATGTAAGCATTGGTTAACATTGCTGTGCTGTGCACCTCACTGCACAAACATGCAACATAAAATAAAAAAACTCTTACAAGTGACATATTGGACATTTAAAATACTCTACAACATTACAACAGTGGCAGGAGCATTGCAGGGGGCATCACACTCATCTATAGCCATGGGAGCCACTACAACTCTCCCTACACTGATTCAATATCCCTGTTCCTCAGGTCTCTCTCTGCAGTGCACCATCATTACTATGTATGGCTCCCTGCCAAGGGGGAAGTATCTCCGTGTACATGGATACAGTCCGTGTAGGCTCTACATGGTGCCTAAACAGATTTTATTAAATCCTGGGGATTATCTTTGTTCGAAGGAAGTCCATCATTGATAATGAATAAGACAAAGGATTTCGTTAGTGAGAAAGAATCAGAGAACAATGCTTTTAAAAAATTATCTATATTACTCCATAAACATGTCAACAGGGGGCAGTCATAAAAACATGTGACCAATCTGCTTTACAAAACTGTGAATATCTCCAACAAGCAATATTCTTGGATTTATTGATGTTAGCTATCTTATAAGGGGTAAGAAAAGTTATGTGTAAAAATTTCCAAGTAAATATATTCCAATATTGTGACCAAGAAGTAAAATTGACAGATAAGATGTTAGATTTATTTTCTATAGCTAAAGAAGGAAAATGTCCCATAGTGATATAATTCCAAAATGTATTTTGTGGTTTTGTTTTGTAATTTATTAAAATTTTGTAAAGTTTTGAGATAATGTTCCCTATATTGGATCTGTTATACTATATCATTTCATATAAATATATATTTTTAATTTGGGTCTTTCTTTAAAAAAGGAATTATTATGTATTTTGCTGAGATCTTAGGAATGAGTTAGTACATTCTGCAAGAGTAGCCAGTCTTGTGTAGCCAAATCATAATACTTCGTAAGATGTTGAATTTCTATGATTTTGTAATCTTTAATACATTGTTACCAACAAATGAAATTTTTAGCTTCCCATGAAGTAAATATAGTTTTGTGTATCTTGTCAAAAAATGTTTGTAATATTGAAGTGAATTAAAACTTCAAACCGCATTTTAGTATCAACATTAGCAACAATTAATTTTCTAAAATTATTAAGAATAAAGTTCATAGAGCTAAATTTTGTAGGTATAGATATGTTATATTGTGAAATATAACACAGACAATACCAGCATTTATTAATATGATTTTCTAAAGGAAGGAATTTGTTGAGAGATTATTTTCATTTTGTGAAATATTTAAGTGTACAGATTTCCAGTTAGAAGTATAATTTGGATCTATCCAATTTAAAAAGATTTTAAATGTTGATGCTTTGATATAAGTTTCAGTATCTGGAAATGTATCGCTCCCTGGTTCCATGGTCTGATGTGATTACGAAAAGCTGTTCTGTTCCAAATGAAATTTAATAACAGCTTGTTTATATTTTTGATGATTTTTGCAGGAATATAGAAAGAGCTTGAGCTATATATAATACTTTAGGTAAAAAATCATTTTTATTAATTGAAGCCTGTCATTTTGTTCCATTTATTATTATTATTATTATTTTGTAATATATTTATAGTAGAGTAATACCCAAATAATTCAGATAGTTTGTTTCCCAATAATATGCTTTTTACAAGTTTGTGTGTTTTTTCTTTTTGTCTAGCAACATATACATTGAGTTTAGTTTGCTACAATGAAGATGCGACATTAATTGAACATTTTTATTGTAGTTTCTATTTCTGTTAAAGTTACTCTTGATTTAGGTAACATAAGTAAGACATCATCCGCAAACAACATAATTTTCAAACAATATTGATTATATATATTAATGCCATTGATCGTTGGATTATTTTTAAGATGGCAAAAATCTCAATGGCAAATTATATATGCAAACAATATAGGAGATTAAGGACAACCTTGTTTGGTACCTTTTGATAAAGGAATAGACTCCAAAGTAAAAGGTCCTAGTTAAACATAAGCTAGAGTACTATTATAGATATTTTAAAAGAGAAATAAAGGAAGAGGAAAAGTCAAACAGATTTAAGACTTTAAATAAATAATCCTAATTCAAAGTGTCAATAGCTTTTTCAATATCCAAACCAATTATCAAGGCTTCTTAATTTCTTCTATTCAAATATTCAATATGGGTTAACTCAATATTCTTCTAATATTATCATGGGTATGCCTGTTATATATGAATCCTGTTTGGTCTTCATTGAAAATATAAGATAATGGTCCTTTTATTCTAGCCATGAAGATTGACATGAAGATCTTGTAATCATTATTTAGAAGAAAAAATGGGTCTATAAGAGCTAAACATTTTAGGATCCTAATTTTCTTTTAGAATGAGGGCAATTAATGAATATCTCCAAGATGGAAGAATCTTGTCTTGCAGTTGAATTTTAATCAAAGTTTTATAAAAGAAGGATATAATTAATGGAGGAAAAAGTTTATATATTTCAATAATTATACCATCCAATCCTGGTGTCTTATTAGGCTTAATTTTTAAAATTTTGTCAGTAACATCTTTATAAGAGATTTGCGATTGAATATTTGATTTTAATTCCTCTGATATTTTCCTAATATTACTAGAAGCTAGGTTTAAATTTGAAAGATCGGTCTCAAGACTAATAGTATTATTATGGTCTGTATAATGATATTTAAAAGCATTAAGAATGTCTCCAATATCCAAAACTCTCTTTTTTGCACCTTCATGTAGTATTTTGACAATATTGTTAGACTTATAATGCATTTTAACTCTCCTAGATAAGTTATGCATGTGTTTAGGTGATAAAGAATAGGAATACAATTTTAACCTTTCCATCACCATATTTGACTTATGTGATAAGATATCAAGATACTTCTTATTTAGTTCTTCAATTTCTTTATCAATTTTACTTTTGAAAAGGTTGGGTTTAGTTAATAAAACTTGAGACTGAATGTTCGGTAATGCTGAATCCTGTTCTTTAAGTTTATTTTTAAACCAAGTTAAAACTTTATCATAAATATAGGCTTTTAATGCATCCCAAATTGTAATGATAATAACATCTGATATGAAGTTTGTTTTGAGAAAAAAGTGTATTTCTGGGATAAGTCATGGTTTGAAAGCTGTAATTTGAGTTATGTAAGCTGGGATTCTAGATGAAAAAGTTAGTCTTTTGAAGTCAGTTTGAAAATTAAAAATAAGAGCATCATGGCCAGACATGGGACAAGGTATTATGATAAAAAGTGAAACTCTGGAGTACAAGTCAAAAAACTAAAATTCTATCTATTTTGTTTGCGTACCAAATCTATGATCTTGATGACAGAATTTTAAAGATTTGACATCCTTCACAGTAAATGTATCAAGTAGGTTAAGGGACTCAATCCACCTTTTTAAGAGTTTTTGCTGTGGAAGTAAGCTTAAGAACTTTAGTATTAGTAGTGTCAGAGTTTTCCGGAATAGAATTACAGTCTACTCATGGTATTAAGTTACCTTTAAAGGTGTTTAAGATAAAATCTAAATGTTTCTTGGCAATATTCCCCTCCATACCAGTGAACCAGTAGACATTAATCAATGTCCAAATCCTATTATTGAATTTTAAGATTACAAGATTAAAACCATCTTGATCTTCATATATGTAAATTATTTGTGGGCTAATAATATTTTTTTACAGTACCATAACCCCTCTATTTTTGGTTTTATAAGAGGAATGAGCAAGAGTTACAACATTTCCAGGACTCCAGATATATTTCAGCAGTTTTAAAGTGAGTTTCTTGAAGGAAAACCACTTGTGCTTTATTATTATTTAAGTATCTTATAAAGTTAGACCATTTCCTCGGATTATTTAACCCATTCATGTTTACAGATAATAAGGTTAGATCCATATATGTATATATATATATATATATATATATATATATATATATATATATATATAAAGGATTAAGCTTGATAATAATACTTGTCACTGGATCTCAATAAGACATCCCTCCATAAAATACTGCATGGTTATTTAAGGAATTAGTTAATATGAATAAGTTGAACCTATTTGTAAACAAGAACATAAACAGTGTTGATTCAGGCCATATAAAAATAAAACAAAAATGATATATGAAACATTTTAACATTATAAACACCAATTCTTAACAGCTTACATGGAATTAACAAAATTCCTAGTCCAATAAATAAACAAAGATCCATAAGACTACCCTCCTTAACTAACAAATTATGCCTATGAGAGCTCTACAGAACAAGGTATTAATGAAGAAGATTATATTAAGTATATAGGGTAATTATTAAGTGATGCTACTCTATCAAACTAAGAAAGAAAATGACAAAATATTAAGATAATTATAACTATGATAATGTATGAATCCCTATCAACTATAGTAACAAAGATAAAACACTTTTACCAACCACTAACATTTTATTTAGTAGTAGATAACTAAAATTGTTACTTAAATAATTTGACTACTGCTTGTAGTTTTAAATAATTTTGTGAATTATAACTAGAATACCTAGAAAAACTTAACATGTAAGACAATAGAGAGATATAAATTTACACAATTATAATGTTTTAACTGTACACATCACCAGGTGCCTAAAAGGAAATTATCTTAATTACTTTCTATATTAAAAGAATAGAGGCATGCCAACATTATGTAAAACCACTAACAGTCACAATTAGAAAAGAACAGTATTGAAAAATTAAGGTTGCCACTTTAAAAATAGCTTATTATATTCATGGATTATTTGTTATAAGTCTAACCCAATCCAAATAAGAAATCAATACAACTTTCTCCATTATATCCTAAGCTGTCACAAACATAATTAAATTATTGCAATGTAAACTTGATAATTGAGTATTAGCTCAATGTTTAAAATTTAAACACTCAAGGTTTTGAATAAATAATCTAATTCAACGTCTCATAAACTTATTATTATGAATCAGTTTTATCTACAGTAACCAGAAAAGAACAGACTCTATTATTACTGTAAGTAAAATACCATCCCATAACTTGTATAATATTTTTTTTTCTTTTTTGTTCCTCCCTTCTTCCTTTATATTTAATTTCCCCCATCACCCATTCATCATTTCCTCACACCCTTTGTGACAGCTCAGACATTGCAAATAAAGCTATTGAGCTAAAAATAAGATTTGTATCCATAGCAACAAAAATGTCATAAATCCCAGACAATCTTGACAAGTACAGAAGGTATTATTGCTACCATATAGAGAGATGGTGTGATAATAGCAGTTAAATCCCTCTTTATGCTACTAAGTATCAAATGGGATACATAAACTATAAACATAACTATGTATACAAGTGGATTAGACTCACAGTTTATCCTTAAGATACTACTCCCTTAAACAAAGATTATTCCCAAGCTACCATATTTTAGGTAGCTTCTGAATACTTTATGACAAGACCACTAAGAAATGTATATTCATTGGTAAATATCAACAAACTATGCCTAAAGGGAAAAAAGATAATGAGTCTCAAATGGAGCTCATAACAATGTTTTCAATAGTACATTTAAAAGGACCTTATGACATGCAAGAGTTCTGTTGTTTAAAGCCATAGATGATAAAGGAATACAGAGGAGAAAATCCATTTATTGTACTTTCTACTACTTAGCTTTAGTCCATCAAGTAAAGAATAGATTACTTATCATTTCTGGAGTTTAGATAGATTTGAACTAAAATATGTATGTGAAATTTAAAACTATATACCGAAGCATGAAATGTAATTACAAACTTATTGCTGTATAATGACTGCTCCCTTTGTAGACTAAGCATATTGCAGAAACAATCTTTCGCTATATAATTATATTAATTTCTTAAATTCTACTAGTTTTACATTACCCCATAGGGGGAAAGAAAGCCATCATGGACCTTACAGTATAGGAAGAACACCACCACATGAAACCTCACCACTTCCCTTTAACCAATGCAGGATTAGGAAGATGCACGATTCGCAGTACGAGTAAAGGGAACAAACCACTGATACCTTGAGAGAAACTTCACAAGGTAACTGCAAAAGCTTCAGTTTGAACATTCCACTTGGCTAACTGATGAAAAATTAAAACAGACTTTTTTTTTCTTTAGAAGTAAACCAGTCAACCAAGCAGCAGAAAGGAACCAACAGTCCTAAGTGTACGATAAACATCAAAAACTCGTGCAACCACAATTTACCTGCTCTGTAACAGAAACATCACATCACACAGCTACCCAAAGCCCCAAATCAAGCCACTTGCCACCAAACAACAATATTATCACTTAACAAGAAACATTTGTTAAACAAATCCCCAAAAGTTATGAATTAAGAAAGACTCTAACAACAGCACAAGACTACTATCAGTCTAATATTGATAATTAGAACAAAGTGAACAATGTTACCCCTTATAGAAAGTGGCAAGGAAATAAATAAATTACTAGGGAGAAATAACTGCTATGTTAAGCATATTATTGTATCCGAAAACAAGACTATTATTGCAAATTATATTTAGTATACCAAGTTATTCATTATAGGAAGAGGCAAGAAAATAAAAATATTTCCTGTTACAATTTCTACTGCATTAAGCATGTGACTGTTATTTAGTGTTATAAGTAACTTCCATATTATTCACATAACAAGTTAAACATACTTAGTGATATTTGTATTTGGTTGCCTCTAAATGGAACTAACATTCTGTGTAGAAATCAGAAAAAATAAATGTTTAATATATAAGTAAGACAAGCCTATGTCATTTGGGTGTTGATTCTTTCAGAGATTTAGTATTATTTCCAGTAGTAGATTTTGTCTCTTGCTTCTTTTTTATATCAGTCCAAGAATTCTTTTCCAAAGATCTTTTCAGGGAAGAGGATGACCAGTCCATGTCTTCTGGGATGTCAATTATATTATTGTTTTTAATGAAGGAGAATGCCTCTTTTAGATTGTTGAAAGTTCTTATTTCATTAGACAGATGGATTCTGATTCTAGCTAGGTAGATAATTTGAGTTTTAATGTCATTTTGCTTAAGGAACGTAACAAAAGGCCAGCATTTCTTTCTCATATCCATAACTTTGGTGGAGTAATCATTATCAAACTTAATTAAGTTTTATTTAAACTTCAAAGAGGCTTTCCTCCACACTGTTTTAAGCAGTGGCAGCTCATGGCATTGGACTGCAGAACTGCAGCCCCCTCAGCTGTGTGAAGAAAAAGAAAAGAACACGTGTTGTAAAATAAAAATTATAAATTAAAACTGGCTGACTTGTGCTATAAAAATGAGTCCGACTGACTCGCAAAGTCCCGGAACTCGAACTGCGCATGCTCATTGCTCAGAGAGTTCTGTTTTTTTTTTTTTTAATTAAAGCTGGACTGTCTCAGACTGCTGTAATGGCAGTCCAAATTATGGAGAGTTCTGCATCAGTGTGTGATGCCCAGAAGTCTGTGTGGTATCCGCACAGTAAAGTGGAAGGGGGGGACTGCCACATTTGCAGTCACGTATGTGACGTGAATGGCAGGATGGCTACTGATTGTTTCTCACTCTCTTTCTGAAAAAGAGAGTGAGAAACAATCAATAGTAGCAGGCAGTGCAGGACAGGTACTTTTGGTTACTTGCTTGCTACCGTACAGTATGCAGGTGTGCTATTGTTCAATAAAATACCATTTAAATCATCTGATTGCAAACAGCTTTCTTTGGGTGCCTGATGCTATGAGCTACAGAGAGGAAAGATTTCTGGATTCCTGACCTAGCTCATTAAAAAAAGCAGTACTTTACTTCATTTGTTGTTCGGAATCGTTTGTGACGGAAACGGACAGTCTCAGTCACTCATCATTCATTTTTTTAAACTTGACGTAAGTCAAGAGCCTCGGCCTTGTTAAAAGAACCACTAAAGAGTGGGGGTAGCTTTACTGTACTGGACTGTTTTATATTCTATGGGGTTGTACCTAAGCAGGAGAAACAATTGATTATATATGCAAATTGTCCATATAAGTTGATTTTTTTTTGAAGATTTCAGAGAGGAAAGCTGTATTACAGAATTACAGAAAGCAATGTATCATGTAGTCTCCCCAGTAGATTTTTGATCTCTCCACCTGCTCTGGAGGAAATGGGTATACAGAACTTTGGTATACAGAAATATGTCATAAACATTAGACTACACATGTCAGAATCTGGCTGGAAGAGGAACAGAAGGGGATTGAGCAGTAAAGTAGTTGTTTATGATATTAGTTGAATCAGTTCATATGGAGGACTTAATATATGATGTTAGAGGTGCTACTATTAGAAAAATTGTTTTGTCAAAAAGGTACTTTGCTTTTGTCCTTGTAATTACTTAGGATAACAAAGAAATGCCTTTTGTCTTTTGTTTATGTAGAGTGAGTTGGCTTCTTTTGTAGTACCCAGACTAAAGGTCTTAGATCGCTGATTGCTAGTTGTTAAGTAAATTCTTGGTTTGATGTTTTCTTGTTTTGTACCTTGCAAGGAGCTGTTGTGTGAATTCCCATACTAGTATGTGGCATTAATTACATCTGAATCATCTCTGTTTCATGGGGAAGTCGGACAGCCTTTGACAAGGAACAATGCATGTGCTGTATATTTAAAGGAACAAAACAGGAAAGGAATAGTCATGACTAAAAGTATTTGGTAAAACAAACAAGAACTGACATCTGCCAGGTTTATTAATAAGAATTATATTAAAAAGTGAATTACTGTGGGTATCATAACTGCAAATGCGTAGAAGGTTGAATTGAATTCATTGAGCAAGTCCAAAAATAAGCATTTTTTTAGATATAGTCACTATTCAATTGAGGTTAAGGTCAGCAAGCAAAATAAAATTGTTAAGACAAAGGCGATATCCTGGACAACCAGAAAAGTTTATTGCTCACACAATTGACAACGCAAAAAATAAAAATAAAAAACAGTTTAAAATCCACAAATTTAGCAAAAATACTGAGCGCTTTCACCCGCTCCACTACATGCAGGTTTCATCAGAGTACATTGAACAGTTCTCTGCACCAGCCTTATATACTAACTTAATGACTTGTTAGTAAGTTGTTAATAGATTAATTAAACGGCCATTTGAAACAAATTATCAATTAAATTATTCTTTCCTTAGCAAACTGACCTAAGGTCCACAGTGCTAAACACTTTATTAAACACTTCATTGTTAGTATATCATGTTTTATATAATATGTTGTATAGAAATCTAAGATAACTAACCATAAACATGATAACAATGTTTGTAAATAATACATAAATAATCTTACTATAAAAATTCTGTATGGATGCTAGTATTATTGTTAAAACCTAGTAATGTTTGATATTTGATAAGTATTAGTGAGGGCATAACCTGCAATAAATATCTGTGTACCTAATCTCTATGTAAATACATTATAAATACATTATAAATACATTATAAAACAAATATATTGTATGTGTATTTGTATATGTATAATAAATAAATAAATAAATAAAGTAATATTAAATAAATAAATAAATAATGATAACATGTAGAAAATGTAAAAAATGTATAAAAAATGAAAAAAATATAAAAAATGAAAAAGATATATATATATATATATATCAGGGACAATATGTATAATATATACTAATTAAATATATGAATAAATAATTGTAATATTGTATGTAGAATAATCAGGACTGAATGGCCACATTAGCATTGCAAGTATTCTTAAACAGAAATCCATTTATGTCTAATTTGAGTTTTATTATAATTCAACAACAATTTTACAAAATTATGTTTGGGTATCATTACTGAGTTCACACAGTATGAATTATTTAATTTTAACTATTTAATTATTTAATTCATCATATTTATTTATTTTTTATTTTATATTTTAACTATTACTCAGATATGATAGATTTTAACATACATCTTAATCGACACACTGAACTACATGTTTTATACATATACACACACATATTTTTATATATATTACTTTATATCTATATGAACATTTAAGAATGGTATTTAAAACATCAAATGATTATTCTACATACAATATTACAATTATTTATTCATATATTTAATTAGTATATATTATACATATTGTCCCTGATATATATATATATTTTTTCATTTTTTATACATTTTTTACATTTTCTACATGTTATCATTATTTATTTATTTATTTATTTAATATTACTTTATTTATTTATTTATTTATTTATTATACATATACAAATACACATACAATATATTTGTTTGATAATGTATTTATAATGTATTTATAATGTATTTACATAGAGATTAGGTACACAGATATTTATTGCAGGTTATGCCCTCACTAATACTGATCAAATATCAAACATTACTAGGTTTTAACAATAATACTAGCATCCATACAGAATTTTTATAGTAAGATTATTTATGTATTATTTACAAACATTGTTATCATGTTTATGGTTAGTTATCTTAGATTTCTATACAACATATTATATAAAACATGATATACTAACAATGAAGTGTTTAATAAAGTGTTTAGCACTGTGGACCTTAGGTCAGTTTGCTAAGGAAAGAATAATTTAATTGATAATTTGTTTCAAATGGCCATTTAATTAATCTATTAACAACTTACTAACAAGTCATTAAGTTAGTATATAAGGCTGGTGCAGAGAACTGTTCAATGTACTCTGATGAAACCCGCATGTAGTGGAGCGGGTGAAAGCGCTCAGTATTTTCGCTAAATTTGTGGATTTTAAACTGTTTTTTATTTTTATTTTTTTGCGTTGTCAATTGTGTGAGCAATAAACTTTTCTGGTTGTCCAGGATATCGCCTTTGTCTTATTGGTATCCACGGAGCTCTTACTATTCACAAAATAAAATTGTTTACAGTTGTTGAAGTAGCTAGAATATCAAAAGGGATCACAGGGGTTATTAGGGAGAAATTTAAGCAACAGCAATTCTATTCCCCAGCCTGAATTTTATCACAATTTACAATTTATGTTTGATCTATGCTCAGTAAGGATGTACTTTCGGATATTAGGATGACTTCAAGGTGCTTCCTGAATCCTTAAAATAACTTTTCTACCCCAGTGTGCTTGCTTGGAAATTGAACACAAAAAGAGGCATAGTTCTATTCAAATAGAGGTGAAAGACCATTATTAGGTTGGACGCAAGTTTCACTGATTACCTATATTTTAGGGTAATGCTGGTAACTCCATATTTTAATAGGGTCATGTTTATTTGTACAACTATTTAAATGGATAATTTTTAAGCATTTGTGAGCTATAATAAAATTGTATAGTTTGGAAAAAGGCATGGTATTTGGTAAAAAGGCCAATGTGGGGTTTAGTGTCTCAGAAAAAAAAGGCTGTAGGGAAAAGACAAAGGGTAACATTCAGTAGGATGTATGTACAGACATGGGGGGGGGCATACCTCTCAACTGTATAGATTTTCTCAGAATGTCCAGATTTTTGCCTCTTATTTTTGGTCTGTTTCTCATAAAATTGTGGTTTCTGGCAAATTGTTGGCAAATTTTTGAGGAGTAATGTCAGAAAATAATGACAGACATTTGAGATGCAGACTTTCTACCTTTCAGAAAATTCATGCCTATGCAAAACCTGTTATTCTATCAACTTTCTAAGTTTGTAAGAGCAGTATTTAAAAATTGTCCCTATTTTTGGTCCTTTGTCCCACTTTTATACATGGTTTTGTCCAGATTTCTTGCTCTAAGAGGTTGAGAGGTATGCTGCAAGATGTACATTGTTGAATCTGACCTAGGCTAAAATCTGCACGTCGTAAGTAACCTTAAATAAATGTGCACAAGCCTGATGTTTTATGCTGGCTAATGCAGCTTGAAATACACAGAAGGTGTAACTGGGCTAGGTATACATACAAACATACAGAATGAAACTCTGTTTACTGTAGACTGCAGTGTGAAAGCATATGTGTACATTGTGAGTAAATGTATGGCAATGTGGATTTTATTTTACTCCTTTTACCTTAGCAGAGATGTTTGTTATCTAAGTATACTGCATGTATCTTTTATGTATATATATCTTTGTTAGTTGGATCTTTTCTCCCTGGGCCTCACTGAAAAGGGGTTTTATTGCTCAGCTGGATTTTCCCAGTAATCAAATACAATAAATACATTTCCATATAGCAGCTACCTACACTATATGTTGTCACAGCTTACTCATGTCTTGGAGAGGAATACAAATGCTAAACAGACCATGGAGAGGGTACATTGCAGAGCTAGGTTGGAATCTTAAAACTGTCTAATGGAAAAGAAGGGCAAACTGCAATGTGTAGCTGACCATGCTATTCTCTAAGTAGGCACTATGAGACAGAGAATAGTTAGAAATTTTTGAGTTTGTCCATATAGGACAAGTGTTTAAGGCCTAGGATCCTCTTTGTGAGGTACTTTTTCAGTCTCTCCAGTTGTTTTATGTACCCTATCCTCTGCCTGCTCCTTTTGCACTGCCATCTCAGTTCTGCAAGAAACAGCTTCTTCATCAAGGATAATTGTAAACTGTTTTATTGATGCTTAACCCCATCTGTACTGGTTAGCACTGAATATTAAGCTAGTCCCAGTAATGCTGGCATAACAAGGAATATGTGTCCATTTTAGATGATGTTGGGCCAATTAAGTGCTATCATCTTGAAAGTCATCCACAGTATTTGGATGCCAGTGAGGTGAGATTAGGTTGGTTTGACATGTCTGAGAAGGGATGCTGGGTATATTGGGAAAAGGATTATAAGGATGAAGCTGCCAGGTAAGAGAAAAACAGGAAAGCCTAAGACAAGGTTTCTGGATGTGGTGAGAGAGGACATGCAGGTGGTTGGTGTGACAGAGCAAGATACAGAGGACAGGAAGAAATGGAAACAGATGATCCACTGTGGCAACCCCTAATGGGAACAGCCGAAAGAGAAGACTACAAGCACTTATTTGGAACCAGGTGGGTCATGTGAACAGTGTTTGCTTGGGAAACTTTAAACTGTCCCTTTTGAGCCTCCATGAAAAAGGGGGGAAAAAGAAATCCAGTATGACCTGATGTGTTCCAGACCAGACCACAGCTTCTCATCAGGTGCAGAAACAGAGTACGAAATACTGTTTGCAGCATACCACAGAGGTAAGTCTTCAAACCAACCTGTATATACATGTAACAATGTGTGCTGTGTAGAGTATTCAGCATGCGCCATAGCGACTGAGCATTTATTTCATGTAAATTAGTAAGCATGTCCAGCATTGATCTCACTGCACCATAGCTCCACCCCTTTTAGTTGTCCACACACCTCCTCATTGGCCCCACCCATTCAGCTGTCTCCTGCAGCCCCCCTTTGATTTTAAGTCACCAGCCGCCACTGGTTTTAAGTGCTAGTTTTTTGTCAGCATAAGATAGAAATTTCACTATTATAGACCTTGGTGGAGATAAGGGTCATACTGCTGTTGTTTCCCTATAGCTGTATGAGCTCTTTCTATATCATACGAGAAATCTTCTCTTAAGTTCAGAATTTCAGGTAACCAGGAATTTAAGAAAGAAATAATGTGCTCACCTTCCGAATATTCAGGAAGGCCAAATATTCCATCTTCTTTCTCTGTTTTCAAGGTCATCTATTTTATTAAGGAGCCATGTGTTCTGTTTGAGGCGAAAGTCAGTTTGAGATTCCTCCTCCTTAAGCCTTAAGCCTTACATCAGTATCATTCAGATAAGTATCAGTGCCAGTAATTGTAGTTTGGTGCCATTGGGGTAGTTCTTTAAAGACATTACTTTGTTTAAGGCAGTTTCCTTGAGGTTTTCTTGAAATCCATCCATCTTTAAAGACAATTATTGAAGCACAGAAGTCACTAACTGTAAATCTTTCCTCAAGGATGTGTCATTATGGGATTTCCTAGAGTTGTTCATTCTCCTTTGATGAAGTAGTATCCAGCTGGATTTGATGACAGGAAATATTTTTTTGAAAGAAATTCTGTAGAAGTGAAAGTTTGCTCCATTCAGTTGGCCATCTTGGCTCCACCTCCTAAAGGATATTTCTATTGTAAGGTGCAGGGTTAGGGTTAGCACATATTAGTAAGGTCATTGGGGGGCTATGCTGAACCATAGTCATTTTGGTTCCACAGTGCCCCTTTTATCTGCATTGGTAATTACTGCATTCATATTACTTTGAAGCTAAGAAGAACAGCAATGGAACCATACACTACTAAATCTGAGATAAGGTGTAAGTTAACTGTCATTTGAGATCTGTAAAGGCATAACTCCACCTCTGAAGGAGACTCATCAGCCTTGCAACTGGGAATATCAGGTACCTTGGATGGTCACAGTGCCCTACGCCATCACAGAGGTACCCAAAAAATGATAGACTACTGTAGGACATCACTGCTGAAGAAGATTGAAGTCCTTCCTGCAGTAATTGTTTTTTGTGTTGCCAATACAAATAATAGTAATGTGGTTTGCAATTTCAGGTCCCTGTTGGATTGACTCACAATCCTTTCTGAAGTAAATTAAAACTGTTTTCCTGGAAATTCAGCTGGGGGTTTAAAGAAAAGCTTTTCAGTAAGGAAAAATAAATAAAGATAAATAAAGGTTCTGAGGGGTGGTAGAATGGTGGAAAAGACTTGAAATATATCTGAGAGATATTTTGCTGCAGATTCTTTGTCCATGATGAAAAGGGCATTTAATAGAAACTGCAGTTGTTTAGTTTTTCTTACACCAGAATTTTTTTAAGAAGCAAAAGCTACAGAATCCAGGGTCTGAGTATTCCTTTAGCCTGATCTACTATTCTGTTTTTCAAGGATAGAGTCAACATTACTGCTTGGTGTTGGTGGTGGGGGTTTCAACCTTTTCAATTGTGCAGAAAATGAAATCAGAGTATCCTGGGTATTCCATACAGTGTTATAGTGCTTTGTTATCCTGGGTATTCATATAGTGTTATAGTGCTTTGCTATCCTGGGTATTCCATATAGTGTTATAGTGCTTTGCTATCCTGGGTATTCCATATAGTGTTATAGTGCTTTGCTATCCTGGGTATTCCATATAGTGTTATAGTGCTTTGCTAGTCAGTTTTTAACATTGTATTTCTAATATGTGATGTGAGTTGAAAAATTATTATTTTTAGGATGTTTTTAGTTTTGCTTATGTAAAAATGATTTGCATCAGGAGCATTGTGTATGGTATTAGTAGTTCACTAATAGATTTAGTTACTAATGATCCTTTTATTGCCATGAGGGCAGAGGGATCCTTTTATTGCCATGAGGGCAGAGGGAGTAGTTTGTTCTCATAGAAGGAAAAAACTTGCAGTCAGGTGAGCCACACTTAAATATCCTACAAGCCTGTATATTGGTAGTTGTGAAAAAGCACTCCAGCCAGCTATGTACACTTTTCCCATTTTTTAAAATATTAAGGGATAGTTGTGGGCTTATGATTTTACCTAGGGTCTTGGGCATTTTATGATGCCTCAATCATCATACACATCTTTTTAGCTCCTCTGCTTCCTTAGATAATGTCAGCATCATACCTTTCTTTAGCTTATTTGTTTTGTGGGTAGGAGTGAGAGAATCTAAGCTTAGCCAGTTCTCTTCCAGTTGGCTCATATAGTATTCTGTGTGTTTTCATTTTCAAGCCTCTGATCGGGTTCAAAATCTCACAATGGTACTAAAGCATAGCCCCTGTGGGTAAATGCTTCTTGCAGTGTGCTGAGGTTTTCAGTTATTTTTTCTATTTTTCTAGTGACCCTGGAGATCCTCATGCTTGAGATTTGATAGTATTTCTTGTCATACTGATGTGATACAAGCTTATTACATGGAAGAGCTGGTTTCCTCTTCCATGTATCCTGAACAGGTCCTTACTGAGTTCTTTATAATACACTTTTTTGAAGATGGTCAGATCTAGGAGAGTCACTTTTTATAGGCTGGTATGACAGGTAAATTTTAAGAAGTTAGTAGACTGGTTATTAAGTAGTAGGGACTTTTAGGGAAGTCATTCCAAGTAATGAAAATGTCATTAATGAAGCATTTGTAGCAGCTCACATCACTGAAAAAATCTGATTTGTACATAGTGTCATATTCCCATTTTGCTACAAGCATGATAGAAAAGCTGGGAGCCATGGCTGCCTCACTGCTAGACTCCTGCTCTGCGGCATTTCCTATTAAAGATAAAGTTGTAAGGCAGCACTAATTGTAGTCATTCACAGTGAAATTCAATTTCCTCTGGAAGTGAGGTGATCCATAGTGTAATGACATTCCTGACAATATCAATGCTGTATTTGTGATGGATATCTGTGTACAGAGGCTCCATGCTTATCTTTACTAATATAGTGTCCTGAAATAATCACAATATGCTTCATCTTTTTCAGGTATTCAAGAGTATAAAGTATGAAAGTGGGTTCATTCTTGGCTAAGGGCATAATAACATATCCCAAAAAAAAAGAAGTCTAGAAGCTGTGAGGCTAAGCCCTCCTCCAGCTACTACTGGCCTGTATGCAAGACCTTTCAGATTGTTTTGGGACTTAAAGATTAAAAAAAAATTGAAGTATGCATCGGTATGGAACAGTTAGGACCTGCATCATTCCTTTGTTGAGGAGTCCTTTTTCATTCAATGCATTCAACCTGGAGTGAAGATGATCATTTTTTTTCTTTTGATGGAAAATTCCTTGTAGAACATTTTTCTTGTTTGATTTTGTTGTTTTAGACTGCAGTATCTGTGACAAAAGATGCCACTCACGTTTGTCAGCTATCATGACCCTACAGTTTTTGTCTTTACATAATTCTTTGAGGGATTTATTTCTTGCTAATGTTTATTTATTTATAATTTATTTATATATTTATGTTTGTTTACCATGATGAACTGACTGGGCAGAGAGCCCCTCTTCAGCTGAGACTCATAGAAAAAAGCTCCATATGAATTTACAAAAAAAACAATACATATGATTTAACAATACCATTTTCAAACAATTGTACTACAGAAAATAAGCAGGAAATTCAAGAATCTATGCATACATATGAGCAGCATATATTAAGCAAACAATTAACAATAGCAGTATGAATACACCTCACATAATAAATTGGCATTCATTACAGACTGAAAGCAGAATAAGACAGGTAGGAGCACAAAGATAAAATAGCCAGAGGAGATGAAACAATGAGAAAAATTATTGAATATTAGCCTGGATTAAAAGAAAGGCTGAAGGAGTTATATGAGATTAAGTGAAAAGAAATAGTATTTTTGCAAGGGGTGGAGCATGAGCAAGTCCAGTTATCCATGAGATATATTTTTAGAACTTCTGTAAACATTTGTTGAATGCCAAACATTTTCTTCTTGCAAGGTCTTTTTCAAAGACCACTGATGTCATTTTCACACTTGGTCTCATGCGCCCAAATGGTAGGGTGGAGGGAGTAGCAGACGTTGTTGGGTTTTCTCCTTCAGTGTAGGTAGTTAAGTTATTTGTTGTTTGTAGTATGAAGACCTGCACCTGTGACATTATCATCTGCCTCTAGAATATTGCTACTGTACCCTTTCTTCTCCTGGAAATGTACCTTTTGGGTTACTTTCCAACAGTATAGTATGAGATCTACAATATAATGTCAGTAAGTTTGCACCAGCTGTGTGATGATAATGTAAGCTACTTTTGTGTACATTTACTTCCATGTCTGAAAGTGGTCTTGCAGAGTGGTTCTAAATCTTGATCCAGTGACTGGTCAGCCATTTATTTTTTGGTTCTTCTCTTTCTAGTTTATCTCTGTTATCTCTGCTTCCATTCCTGTTTTGGTGGAAGAAGGTCCCCTTGAATATTTTTCTGGGAGCTCATGCGTTATAGCTATATTTTGTGAAAGTAAACCTGATGGTCCTTCTGTGATGTTGAAGGGATTCTGTAATCATTGGGGGGCTTGATGGGGGTGACTCAACAGTCACTTGGATATTTAATAAAACAGCGATTTGTGTATACCACTGGTATGGTTATTATTTTATTTTATTTTTAGTTTTTCAAGGTTTCCACATTATTAGTATACTTCTGGATTTCCATTGTACTTCTCTTTCTTCTCTTACTTTATAATATAATGTTTCCTGCTTTTTTATCATTACAGAACAGTTTGCTGTAGACTAATAGATATATTCCTTGAAAACAGCACAAATGTACATATCATTTTTTTACTTCTTCACACTTTAAAAACTTAACATTGTTTATATATAATTCATTATATTACAGTTCATGGACTGGCTGTTTCTTAACTGCAACTAAATTTGCATGTCCCATGAGAAATGAAGGAAATGAGTCCATCTAGAACACATCACTTTCCTGGATAACAAGCATGAAATTATTAGAATAAAGAATATATCCTAGCTCAGTATTGCATATGCCTTTAATGGCCTTAATCTCTAAATTTAATGTAAGAGCATCTTTCATTACCTCTTAAAGTAAGTACTACGATACAGCATCTTTTTTAAGAATTCATTGTGCTGTACTCATAGTTCATCACTCCAATCCTGCAGTACAAAACCCAGTATGTTTACCTAGTCCTTACTCTGTCTTACAAAGCATGTATAATCTGAATAACATTGCCTAAACAAAATCTAGAAAGTTTAGGATTTTTACTTCAAAATGTTTACATAGATATTTTTTACCCCAAGTAGACGCCAGAGAATTTTTCCTCAGGCAGACAGCAAATGTTAGAGGTTTGAAGGGGAAGAAAGAGATACTTGGGAACATATTTTCTGGAAGTGTGGTGGGTTGGCAGACTTTAAGGATTCCCTGCAGGATGCACTGTCAGAAGTGCTGGGTGGGCAGATTGATGTGACGAGAGAGATGATTTTTCTAGCTATGATACAGAATCGGAATTGTCAAGACATGGTAAGACTTTGCTGTGTCTAATTATGGTGGCTGTCAAAAAAGGAATTACTAGAAACTGGAATTCAAAATCTAAACCAATTATATTAGAAGTACTGAATGCAGTAACAGAGATAAAACAACTGGAACTGAGATCTTTAAAAAATGGTAGGAGAAAACTACATAGGAAAAAATGGTAATTGTGGGAACAATACATACAGAGGAGGAATGAGGTTTAAGAGAAGGCAGGACTTAAATGAGCTATGTAATGTTCGACTGAAAAATGATTGGGTAGATTATAAGTGATGTATAATGTTTACAACTGGGAGTGTGTCAATATGGTTTGTGATGTAAAATGCTTGCAACTAGGACTGTGTCGGTGTGGTTTGTTTTAATTTATATAAATGTATGATTGCTTTTGTTGTAAGTGTTGGCTTAATAAAGATGTTTCTTGTTTTAAAAAAGGGAAGGAATTGAATAATTTATGTAATGTTGCTTAGGTTATATGATATATAGCAATATATATGAAGTATAATGTTTGTTAATGTTAATTTGTTGATACAGTGCAGGTATGGCAGCCCGAACCCAAGCAGTTGGCCTACCTCCCAGTGAAGGAATGTATTTAAAAAAAAAGGAGAGATAAAGGGTGACAGGAGACTAAAAGAGATAATTAGATCAATGGCATGTCACATCACTTAAATATTTCAATACATAAAACAATATGAGACATACATAAGTACTCCTTGGCCATATCCCGATATGATGGGAAAGCATGACTGTATCATAAGATCAATCAATTAATTATAATGGTATGACGCAACTAACAGAATCATGTATTTCACTGTGCCATGTCAGATATCTTCTTTCTAAGGTAATAACTGCATTTGCAAATATTGAATTGTTAATGCCACACAGTATTGAAGTTAAAATATCTTATAAATAGTAGCCTTTAAAAAAGATGACTATCTGTTTCTGAGAATTGAACCCACACAATCAATCTGATAAACTTATTGCCTAACAGAATATCCATGAGTGATTGGAGCACGCCAATTAGCTATAAAAGTTAAGGTATGCCTGCTCAAGATGATATACAGTGATGGAATGAGAAAACTTCTGTTCTTTGCAATCAGAGCAGATACATACCTTCCCAGTGCCTCTCTGAGATGAGGTACTCTCTCGTTATGTGCCTCACATTTTACTGCAATTTCTTGCAGCTGTATAGTAGAAAAAGAATATATATATATATATATATATATATATCTAGGCAAAAAAACTTGTACAGCTGTATGAAAAAACAACACCAGAACTAGTAATTACTGGTTCTGGTGTTGTTTTTTCACACAGCTGTAGAAGTGTTTTTGCCAGTGCAAAGTTCTTTCTTCATTTTGCAGCTTGTCGGTTTTATTTGCACACACACACACGCACACACGCACACACGCACACACACACACACACACACACACACACACACACACACACACACACACACACACACACACACACACACACACACACACACACACACACACACACACACACACAAACACACATATATATACACTATTCAATTTGAAAATTGCATAATCTCGAACATCAGAATCCTGATGTCCAGATGTTCGAGATTTTGAAATCTCGAAACACACAAAAAAATAAATAAATAAAATAAAAAAGTGTTACAAATCACGATTCTGCCCCCTGCACCCCCCAAGTGAGGGGCTGTGCCCCCCATACCCCCCGCAACTTAAACTCTGAGATCCCACTACAGTGAAGAGAATGGTTAATTTACCATTCCGCACTGTTGAGTGATCTCAATTGTATAGCCTCGGGATTTCAAAACTTTGAACATCTGAACGTCGGGAGTCTGATGTTAGAGGTTTTGAAATTTCAAAATTACAAAGTGGACCCACTTATATATATATATATATATATATATATATAAATATATATATATATATATGGGTCTACTGTATAAGTTCGAAAATACACTTTTTCGAACTCACACAGTAAACCCTGGATTACGCGAAAGTGCACTTAATCGAAAGTGCACTTTAGCGAAACCCGCTCAGCGAATGGGCTACTACTGACTTTAGTGTAGTCACGGACCTTAGGGTTAGAGCCGGGTCATGCTTTTAAGGGGATAGTCCTACTAGCTATCCCCTTACCATGACCTGCGCCTAACCCTAAGGTTGCATTGGCATTTGTACCAGAGTGGAGAACATAGCCATAAAAGATATTTTCCTGCTGTCCTCAGGATGACACTGTGGAGCTGCATCATCTCCAAAGCGCCGTGCGTTCATAGAAGCTGAGTTTGTGAAAATGCACTTCGAATAAGTGCACTTTCACAGAACTGAGCGGTCCACTGTTCTTTTCGAATAAGTGGTATTCGATGAAAAGCAGCAGACCCATATATATATATATATATATAGATATATATATATATATATATATATATATATATATATGGGTCTACTGTATAAGTTCGAAAATACACTTCTTCAAACTCACACAGTAGACCCTGGGTTACGCGAAAGTGCACTTAATCGAAAGTGCACTTTCGCGAAACCCGCTTCAGCGAATGGGCTACTACTGACTTTAGTGCAGTAGTCACGGACCTTAGGGTTAGGGCCCGGGTCATGCTAAGGGGATAGCCCTACTAGCTATCCCCTTACCATGACCCGCGCCCTAACCCTAAGGTCTGTAACTACCGCACCAGAGTGGAGAACATAGCATATTTTCCTGCTGTCCTCCACTGTGGTGCGATCCGTTCATAGAAGCTGAGTTTGTGAAAATGCACTTTCGAATAAGTGCACTTTCGCGTAACTGAGCGGTCCACTGCTCTTTTTCGAATAAGTGGTATTCGATGAAAAGCAGCAGACCCATATATATATATATATATATATATATATATATATATATATATATATATATATACTTATATATAAAAATATATATATATATTATATGAGTAATGAATAACTGCATTGGTGACTATCTTGTCATAAGTTATGGGTGAGCATACTAATGCAACTGAGGGGTGTTTGCAGTCCTAAATTCATCCTTTCATTGGCTAAAGAGGTGTCTTGTGCCTCTTCCTTGCCAACTGCATTTGTGCAATTGAAAACACAAAACGGCTTGCAAGACACATCACAGGAGAACTTTCTTGATGATATGGTAATTTGAGGTATACTAATTTAAGACTGAATGTAGAAATAATGAAGTAATGCCTGTATGCCTGAGAGTTTTCTTAGTAATGGGAAAACATTGCTATGTAAAAGGCAGTGTTTGTGTTTGTAAATACATCTCAGATGCATGTGATTGCATGACCAAGACATGATGGGTTAAGTTACACTCTGCTTGTGCTGTGCTGATGAGGTCATAACAAGGCCGAAATATGCATATCCACAGCTAGTGAGGTTTGACTTTATTGGCCTGAAATTGTCCATTAAAATGATGAAACAAGTCATGGGCATTCAGAATCACCAATTAGCTGAAACACCTGATGTTCATAAGGATCATCTACATATATCCCATGTGCCCCTGATGCAAGAGGTTTGGGAGGTCACTCCGTGGAAGTTCTAGCTTTCCTGGAGTTTTCATTTTGTTTTTATTGATTGCTTTTTCAGTGACCATCTCAATCATTGTTTTAAATACCATATCTCTGGATTTGTTAGCATTAATAATTAGTGTAGGCTGATTGTGGTACAGTTAACTAGTGCAGTAAAGCTGGTTTCTAGAAAAGTGTGTAACTAAGCAGGAATTTTATTAGAGCTAATGAGTAATAAGCTATCTGTATCCATGATAATTTTAAGATCTGGTAGGTTATGAATTATTTATTCATTCATTTATTCATTTATTCATTTCATTTTTCAGCAGAGGCCTGGGGAGAAAAGCTCCACAATATAACTAAGCAAGAAAGTTACATGAAAAAGTAATGTACAATACAATAATTAAGCAAATTTCAATTACAGTATAAGTAAGAGAAAAAAAACATCAAAAGATACATTTATACAGTGTAGTTAGTAAACAAACAGGTGATAACCAAAAGATGGCAAAAACATATTTGGACTGCTATCAGTGGACAACAGTACAATTCCAAGCAGTTTCTTTTGTAATCTACAGAAGGTTTAGATATTTAATATAAAAGCCATATTGCAAAATAAGATGCAGGTAGCTTGTTACCAGGACTAAGAAGTGAAGGAGCATGGAGAGTAGTAAGTGACTGTCTTGTCATAACAAGAGGTTAGTTTAGATAAGATAATTAGAGGAAAGGGAGGAATTTAGGAATAGGAAGGAAAAAGAGGAATGTAGACGGTAGTGAAGGAGAAAGGACTGCGTTCAAGTGGGATGATTACAGTGACAAGTCCAGGTGATTTTAAGGTAATGTTTGAGTGTTTTCTTGAATTCCTGGACATGGGTAATATTTCTTAGGGTCATGGGAAGCTTGTTCCATGAAATAGCAGGGGAATAGCTGTATAGCTTCTGTCCAAAAGATATTTTTAGTTTTGTGAATTTGTAAGAGACATTGGTCTGAGCTTCTGAGGAATTGGGGGGTATAGAGGGAGACTAGTAACGAGATGTTGGGGCAGGAGTAGGGTTTGTTCAGGATAGAATGCATGATGAGAAGTTGAGTAAATAAAAGTTGTTTACGAAACTCTAGCCAGCTGAGTGCCCTGAGAGAATGACAGTGGTGTGATTTAGGAGGAAGAATATCAGCAAATCTAGCAACTTTGTTATAGGTGGTTTCAAGTTTGGAGAGTAGTGAACACTGTAAGTTGGTTAAGATTTGTGAGCTAAAGAAGAGGTTGGAGAGAAGATAAGCTTGGACTGGTGAGATTCTGGAGTCAGGTGTGAGGAGCCTTTTGTTCCAATACAGTAGGTCAAGCTTTTGTTGGGTTTTCTTGACACTGAAGTACATGGAGGTCAAATTTAAGTTGGTCATCTATGATTGCTCCAAGGAGCTTTGTGTGGGTTTCAGCTATGATAATAGTGTTGTTAAGGGAAGAGATGGTAAATGAGGATTTGAGGTGGAAGAGGGATTTTGGAAGAAAGAGAAGAAGCTTTGTCATTTTGGGGTTAAGTATGAGTTGATTGTTAGTAAGCCAACTTTTAGTGAGTTTGAAATATTTTTGTGTCAGGGTGTGCAGATCAGAGGGGTTGTGAGCAAAGGAGATGACTGTGGAGTCGTCTCTGTACTGTATGAGGGAAGACTGAAGACAGGATATGTAAAGTTGGTTAATTAAGTAATGGATGGAAAGGGAGAACTGTAAAGGTGCATGAACAGATATCTGGGGGTCTTCAATGTTAAGTGTGTTTGTTGGTGAATATATTTCATTGCTGCATATTTGCAATATTGTATTTCTAGGTAGTTCATGAACCAGTGAACTGTGCTGGTACCAAAATTATGCCTGCTGAGTTTATCATGTAGTATGGCATAAATCAACATTTCAAAGGCCCTATTCATAGCAACAAAAGAGACCTGCTGTAAAAAGTCTGTCATTTTAGTTGGTATATATTGTACTGGTTACTGAGTACAGTGCAGTCAAGATGCAAAATGCATTTTGAAAGACATGCATGCTCTTCATAGCATAGTAGTCCATAGTTGTTTATAGTGTGACTGCTTTTGTCAGAGGAGATATGAGTTGGTCTGTAATTTTTAAACTGTTTTTGGTGTAGGGACTTTAGGAAAAGGGATAACTATTGACTGTTAAAATACTGAGATCTATGTCTATCGTAAAAGAAAACTTACAGATATGAGTAAGAGGTTTAGAAACATGTACTGCTGCCATTTTTTAAGAAGGCTGGGTATAAGGCATTGAATTCTGAACCAGGCATGGGATGTAATTTGGACAACTGAGATTTTGCTTCATTTTGTGTTCTCTCTGAAGGAGAATGTAGGGTTGTATGCTGCTAAGGAGTATAATGGATGGCACAGTTGTGCAGTGGTTGCATTGTTGCCTCACAGCAACAGGTTCTCTGATTTGATTCTTGGCTGAGATGCCTTCTGTGCCGAGTCTGCATGTCCTCCCTGCAACCATGTGGATTTTCTCCAAGTGCTCTGGTTTCCTCCCACGTTCAAAAGACATGTGTCTGGAGTGTTTCTCCCAAGGCCACTACTGAATATTGGCTTTGTTCCAAGTCAGACTTTCCCAATAAATAAACAACCTGTGAGTGGCTGTTGCAGGAGGAAATAAATGTGTATTATTTTGTGTTTGGAAAGTATTAACAAGTGATAGACTTTATATTTTTCTTTGACTGTAGCAATATCACTATCATTTAATAATGTGTGCATGCTCGTTTTTTCTGTGATTTTGTTTGTCAACTGTTTTATACTTTTCCAGTAATATATAGCAAATGTATTGACAATAACAAGCACTACAATTCTAAAAGCAAGTTATATTGCTTCTTCTCATTTATAATGTGTCTTCCACATCACCTAACCCGCCTACTTTTGGAAGCTGTTACTACCATTGTGTTTAGGATCAAAATGTAAAACCATGCTGCAGTCTAGCTTCACAATTCTACAGAATCTTAACAGTCTTATGAATATATATATATATATATATATATATATATATATATATATATATATATATATATATATATAGAGAGAGAGAGAGAGAGACATGCCAGTGAGGTCAGATTCCTTGAGAGTTAATTTCCTGAAGTAAAAAATGCATAGGAGAATAGAGCTAGTATGGTCTCGATGTGCGCTTAGGCAGCATTTTCCTTCTTTTGGCAAATTTCTTCCATCTTTGAGTTGGTGCAAAACAGATTTATATATATATATATATATATATATATATATATATATATATATGTATATATATAATCAACAAAACTAAGTAGACTGTGTGGATAAACAGGTGCTCTCACAACAAAGGAAAATATGAGAAAAAGTAAATGTAAAGAGCACTTAACCACGGCTAAATAAAACACTGATTTAATAAAATAAATAATACAAAAGTGAGCGCTTTCGCAGCCAAGCTGCTTCCTCAGACAATTCAAACTGAACAATTCAAGTATTTAAATACAGTCTCCATATGATGACATCACATCAATTCAGCATTTAAAGATACAACATCAAAAATATACATAAATACAAAAGATCAGTAACTCATAAACAATCCATATTTGACCATAAAAAATAATGAATATATGTTCAAAAAATCATACATTCATTCATAAGAAATACATTCATAAAAAGTATTTCCATAAAAATAATATCACAAAAGTCATACAACATCCTCTCATTTATGTAAAGGTCTATCGGCTAGAATGGATTGGATGGATAACTTATCGTTAAGTCCTTTACCCATATTCGCCCTCATTCTAATAATCCATTGAGCTCACTGTTCTCAACCCTGTTCCTAATGGGCCCCTGTCTAACATTAAATGGTACCATCTCTATAACCATAAATCTGAACTCATGTTCTATGTCCCTAGTCATGACATGCCGTGCCAAAGCGTTGGTATCAGCATGTCTGGATATGTCATAAAGATGTTCCCTGATCCGATCCCGTAACCTGCGTGTAGTCATGCCTATATAGAAAGAAAAACAGATCAAACAATAACCTAAATAAACAAGATTGGTGGAATTACAATCTGCTCTCAAGTGAAAACTCAGTTGTTTCCCTGTATCTGGATGATGGAATCCCCCTGAAGTATCAAGATATCTACAGAAGTTACATTCTTTGCATGGTAAAGTACCATATCCAGACCCTGTAGTCTGGGTATCTCCCCCATAGCATAATTTAGGGCCACAAAGGTTTCTCTTGAGAGATTTCTTATTTTTAAAAGCATAATGTGGAACATCACCAACCATTTGTCTTATTCTTTCATCAGCACAGAGAACATTCCAATTCTTAGAAAACACAGTTTTCAATAGATTGATATTGCTAGAATAAGTCACTGGAATTCTCATATACTCAGCCCTAGGATGAACTTCAGTGGCTACCCTTTTCATCCCAGAAAAATATGGTCTACCTAGACTTGTTCTCACATTATGTGTTTGTGCAATAGTCATGTTAACTTCTTCCTTAGAATAACCTCTCTCAACGAAGGATTTGCCAAGGTTTACAAGTACTCCATCAAAGCTCTCATCATTAGCTGTTAACCTTGACACTCTCAGTGCTTGCCCTTTCATTATGTTCTTAAAGACATGCTGGGGATGCATGCCACTACGTTCCAGGTAGGTATTTCTGTAGCATTCTATCTAATGTACTTCTGTAATAAAATTTCCTTGCTCAGATCTACGAACACATACATCTAAAAAATCAACTGATGTATGGGAGGTATTGGCTGTGAACTTCAAAAACCCAGTGGTATTGTTAATAAATTCCACAAACTGGGTAAAACTGGACATATCCTCCTCCCAAAGAAGGAGGAGGTCATCCACAAACCGACGAAAGAATGTAATGGGAAAACCCATGTCTTACTTCAGCACAAATTCCTTTTCCCAAGTATCCATAACCAAGTTGGTGTAGCTGTTCACACAAGGTGTACCCATAGCCATGCCAGCTCGTTGCCTAAAAAACCTATCTTCAAAAAGGAACAAATTATTTTCCAGAACCATTTCTAATAGAAAACATATTAAATCAATTATCCTTGTATCATAGGTACCATCATCAATTAGATGCCGTTTAAGCACATCTATCCCCTGACAGTTGGGAATAGCTGTAAACAACGATTGCACATCTAGGGTTGCCAAAATACAGGTATCAGAAGGTGGTTTGTTATCAATAGAATCATAAAGATCCTCTAAAAATTGTTTAGTATCCCTTAGAATGTACCTGTTCTTAGAAATTATTGGTTTAAGTTGCTGCTCAATATAAAGTGAAAGGAGCTCTGTAGCCCATCCACCCCCGCCACTATTGGCCTCATTGGTGGCTTAATAGGATGTTTATGAATTTTAGGAAGGCCATGAATTATAGGTATAAGGGGTTCCTTTACAAAAAAGTACTTAAAAAGTTCCTGGTCAATGCTGTGGCATTGCAAACATTCAAGCAATCCATTATGAATAGAAATAATACAAGTCTCAACATCGCCTTGTGTGATATTTTCATAGGCTATAGGGTCATTTAACATATCTGACATAATCATCTTATACCAGGAATAGTCCATGACCACTAATGGACCTCCTTTATCAGCTGGTCTAATAGAGATAGTTGCATCTTGTCGTAGATTATTTAACGCTTGCTTTTCATGAGCATGCAAATTACAAAAACTTTTAGTTTTAATATTGTTATCATAGATTTTGTAAATATCCTTCAAGCACATTTTTTCAAATGTTTCAACAACACCATTAGTCAAAGGAACATAACTACTAGGTTTTTTTAAAGTTATTAACAAAACCAACAGTGCCCTGTGCTTCCCCACCATATAACAACTTCAACATGATATTGCGTGTAAAAGTTTTCAATTCAATAACGTTATCAGTCAGGGACATCCTGTCCGATGGTATGAAAGTCATACCTTTCTGAAGTACAGCTAACTCAGATGCTGTGAAAGTCTGTGCCGATATATTCCATATCAATGTTCGTGATTGCCCTGCCACATCCTCTTTAATGTTTGTGTATTGTTGTTCTCCATGTGCGCCTTCCACTTCATCCGTCCATGACTCTGTGACCTCTGCCGAAAATGGTTGGTTCTGGTTGGAAAAGGTGAACTAAGAGAGTGTGCCTCATCAGCCGCATGAGACATAGAAATGCCAACAGTTGTGGAACCACCAGCAGTTGATCCCTCTGGTGCCATGGCTCCCTGTTCCTTCCTATGCACACCACTCTGGACATGAGTGACAACAGGAGGGTTGGACAATGTCACAGCAGGGAGGGATGTAGTACTACGTATGCCTGTATTAGTTTCTGATACTCGTGATATCTGAACAGTATTTAAGTTGGAATCATTGTTCTCCTTCATCAAATGCACAGAAACTGGAGGATTTTGTGAATGACCATTAGAGCTATTAGTTTTATTGTCATTATATTCCCTAGGCCAAGAAAAGACATGGCCATGGGAGAAATCAGAGGAATCCCTCTCTAATTTCTTCTGCTTGTAAACAAGTAATTGAGATTCAAAAACAGCAATACCTTCTATAAGCTGGTCCATCTTAACATTCACCACCATAGACGATTACTTCTCGTAAATATCAGTCTGCATTTTAGTAATGTTAGTAGATGAAGCATCTTCCTCCGATTTGAAGTAGTCAAAGAGAATGCATGCATTTGAAAAAGTATTCATAATATATTAATATGTTCAATAATAAAATAAATCTTTGTAAGTATTCCCATACGAGCATATTCAGTACCAAGAGGCCACATGGCACAATTTTTGAGGCTTAAGCAACCTATGAATCTTCTCTTTGCATTTGCAGACGTTTTCAATTTCCATTCATCATTTTTCAAAAGGTCCCTTTAAAACTTGTAGCATCATACTCATAGCATGTGTGTCCACATGTGGACATTGTGTTGGGGGCTAAAAGCAAAAAAATTCTTCTCTCTCAGTCAGAGGAATAATGTCTCTTCCCCCGCTCTATGTGGCTATTCATTCAAGAGATGAAGAGAGTTCAACTCCAATGCACTCAGCCATCAACTCAGCCAGCCAGCAAAAAACAACAACAGCCAAAAAACAACAAATAAAACTAACTAGACTGTGTGGATAAACAGGTGCCAAAAAAATAAAAGGAAAAAAAAAAAAAAAAGAAAAGAAAAAAAAAAAAAAAAAAAACAAAAATAAAAAAAAAATAAAAAATAATTAAATAAAAAAATAAACAGCCCAGCTGCTTCCTCTTTCACAAAAAACTGAGACAATCAAAACTTAATACAGTCTCCATATGATGACATCACATCAATTCAGCATTTAAAGATACAACATCAAAAATATACACATCTAAAATATACATAAATACAAAAGATCAGTAACTCATAAACAATCCATATTTGACCATAAAAAAATAATGAATATATCTTCATAAGAATCATACATTCATTCATAAGAAATACATTCATAAAAAATATTTCCATAAAAATAATATCATAAAAGTCATACAACATCCTTTCATTTATGTAAAGGTCTATTGGCTAGAATGGGTTGGATGGATAACTTATCGTTAAGTCCTTTACCCATATTCGCCCTCATTCTAATAATCCATTTGAGCTCACTGTTCTCAACACTGCTCCTAATGGGCCCAAGTCTAACATTGAATGGTACCATCTCTATAACCATAAATCTGAACTCAACGAAGGTACGCCCATTCACGCATGTCTCCACACAGAATACGCTCTAGCTGAGAATTGAACAGGACAACGTCTTACTGTGAGGCGACAATGCTACCGCAGCACCACCACTGCAGTAATTAGGTAATAAATATCATATATTTGTAAACCAGAGTAGTGCAGTAGGTCCAGAAGTGAGGTGTCAGTGTAATAAAGTTGTGAAACCCCCATATAACCAAAAGTGCACGATACAGTATAGTCACACAGGAATAAATGTAATGAAAGTACATAGGGGGATGTCAGGAAAGGTAAACAAAATGTTATTATGTCAGGAATGATGAATCAGGCCCATACAGCTGAAAGTCTATAAAATAAAACTTAAGCAATGCTAAGCAGTGCTTACAGCTATGCTTACCCAGTGTAAGCATTGCTTAAATATGAATGGTAAGCAGTGAGTAGCCCAGCTAAGTGGATTTGCCTATTGGCAAGCAGTGCTGAACATGCCCCTTTAAGCACTGCCAACCTTAGCTAAGCAGGTTTTTCCCATAGCTTAGCTTAGCTCAGCATATTCAAAACTGTACAATCATGGCAAAGTGTGGGAAATCTCTCATCATTAAGCCTTGCAGGCTGGAATACAGCCCATAACCAGTTGTAGCTCCCCACTGTAGGCAGTATGGCTGGTGTAGGAGAGGGGATGTGCTTTCAGGTGCAGCGCTGGGGTATACAGAAGTCCAAGGTCATGGTATGACTCCTTGTTAAAAACCATGATGTGAGACTGCTGCAGGACCAGCACCAGGGCTCCCAATACAAAGCAGAGGCCTGGGAAAGTCACGCCCATGATCTCAACAGTGCCAGTGGCATTCCTTGGACTGGTGAGCAGGTCCAACACCACTATGCCGACTTGAAGCGGAGGAAGAGGGAGCTGTTGGACCAGTGGGTCCAAGAAGCACAGCAGAAGGGGTGATGTTCCAACTATGTGTAAGTATTGATATAAATAACTGTATACCAAAGTCCAGCATGTGTATGTGATAGGTATGCATAAATGTTTCACTATCTACTTTACAGCTCCAGCTGAGTGGACTGTGAACTAGGAAGCCCATGCAAGCAGGTTGAAAAGGCTGCGTTGTGAGGCTTGTGAGTAACAATTTAGCTTGTAGTATTCATACCGAATAAATAAAAAGGAGTAGAATTTCACCTGGCAGTAATAGAAATGGGTATGGTTTGTACTGAATAAAGCAGACAGTATTACAGTAATAGTCTCATATAGGTTATATATAAATAAAACTGTAACTGCCTGTCAATAAAATTCAAAACCCTGGACTGGTTGTGTTTACTCTGGTATTGTATGAATTGAAATGTGTACAGGTTATGCATAGCAAATGTAGCTCTGAAAGCATTAAACAATCAAGTCTCATCTGACAAAGTTAGTGCCTCTGTAAGACATGAGATTAACTGATATGAAATGCTTCACACACCATAATCTGATATTTAAATAGTAATGTTGTGTTAATCACTGTTTGTCAGACTGTGCTATGTCAAAAGGTATGTATAGGAATGTATGTATATGAAAGTTGCAATTACAAGGTCAGATTGTACGACCAAGAGAGAATGAGACAGAAAACATTCAAGGAAGAAACATAGCTTGTTCTGATGAAAAGCAAACTTGTTGTTTTTTTAGCAGAAACAGACAAGGTTCGAATCCCGGGAGTGGTAGTAAGCTGTATGCATAATTTCAACTAGGATTTAGTGAACATGTGTAGAAAGTCAGGTAGTGTTAACATAAATTTCCTCCACAGGTCTTCCAGGTAAGAAAAGGTATAAAGTAGCTATAAGAAGCCTGTAGTTATAATGTGTCCAACACCCACGGTCCAACCCCAACACTGCAAATGACAGCAAGATAAGTACATACACCAAGTGGTCTCCCCCAAGAAATGTTCAAAAGTGTCATGCTGTCACAGCTACCAGTCCCTACTGCAACCAACCAGGGTGACCAAAGCAATCAAGACAGAGTATGGCAGTAGCACATACACACACACACACACACACACACACACACACACACACACACACACACACACACACACACACACACACACACACACACTCACACACACACACACACAGTATGAGTGCAAATATGTAACCCTGACTACGTGCCTATGGGTAGAAACAGTCAGTTATTATTAACAAAAATCCCCTCCACAGGTCTATCAGGTATGAGAAGGTATAAAGTACCTGTAAGAAGGCTGTAATTATGTACTGTGTACAAACATACCAATGCCCAGCCCAAGGCCATAGGTTGTTGTAATAATACCTGTAGAGTAATGATTAGAGCAATGATCATTAAAGCTGTAACCACTGCAAGAATCTACATTTGTTAATTGACATCTCTCTCTCTTCCCCACCTTATCTTCACCAATAATCTAAACACATAAATGAATGGGTATGTTTTCCACCAAGCCTACTGTTGGGACATGTGTCCTATTATTCTACAAATGTTGAAATGCATTCCAATTAATGCTCCCTGTTCAAATACTATCACTGGTGGCCTGTTGCTATCAATGTAACCTGCATGCCAATGTAATGCCCACTGTGGTTCCATATATGCATGTGTTCTGTTTGCTATGCAAATGTTCCAAATCCGCTGTTTTGAGTTAATGGGAATATTCATGCATGCTGTTATAACTAATCCTGGAATGTGTTTACCATTACTAACCAACATCTGTTCTAAAACTGCAACACCATAGCACATCTGGGAAGGCTGATCCCAGCAGATCCACCTCTCCTGCCTCATCTGGCCATGGCAGCAGGCACCAGCAATTCTGGGACCCAAC
>NC_056741.1:496193405-496200905 GCF_019279795.1 Protopterus annectens
AGAGCTTTGGCCTGCTAAGTTTGAGATGACTGCAAGCTAGAAGAAGTTATTGAATCCCCAAATGACTTAACCATCATGCAGGAAGGTTTGTCCCAAATTATAACTGGTGTCAAAATCATGACAATGCCCTCTGAGAACTGATCCAATTGTTTGGCATTTGGGAACTTGTGTGTACAGTGACCTAACTTTTGATCAACATGTGCCCAGAATCATAAGAAAGACTTTCTATATTGCATAGTTTATAAACAAATTGATTGTGACTAGATATAGAGATGTTGTTGTCCCCCTTTAAAAAGTTCTCATTATGGCAATCATTTTGTATAATGCCCACTTTGGATGTATCTGTCCAGCCCCATGCAACAATTGGAATACCTTCAGAGATACCTTACTAAAAGGATACAAGTCCTAAACAATAGGTCTTGCATAGACCACCTCAAAGATTTATTACTATACTCAGTATACTACAGAGTGCTTAGACGTGACATGTCTGGTATACAAAGCATCCTCCGACGTAATACAGATGGACCTACTGAACATCAGCAAGTCAAATGGCAACAGAAATACTCAGTCCGGGTATCTAAACTGAATGTTGTGGAGAGATGGATATATATCACAGAGGCTACCACAGTTCTGGAACAGACTATCCATAAAAATAAAGCAAACTCATCCATCCATATTCAAATGCAACTTGAATCTAAAGATGGGTAATAGAAAATGTACTCCAGGATTTCCCCTCATGCCACTAATGGATAGAGGCAGTTCCTAAATGCTGCATCCATTACATTGCCCCCTCAAATTATCTATGGTCTGATCACAGTTGTTCTCACTAGGGCTAATATACAATTATCAGCCATGGGAATAGCTAAGACCAATCAGAAAATGTTAATTCAAGCACCAAAAAGGAATTGGCTAAGCTTAAAATGTCCTTCAAGTGAACCTATGTTGTGGTAGCAAATAGTTATAAAAAAATTACCCTTTTTAGTTCACTAAGTGCCCCTGTCACCCTCCACCCCCCAGTCTTTAACAGCTTCCGGTGCCCCTGCTCATACTGGTTGAGTTCAACTACCCCACCATACTGGGAAAGCTACTCATGTAGCGATGCACATTCCCATCACATCGACCTGGTCCTTGCTAACTTAGGTGACTGTTGCTGTACATCAATAGTCAACTCCTCCCTTGTTATATCTGAATGCAAATGAATCACCTTTGGAAATCTACAGCCATCCCCCTACACAGGTAACCACCATGAAAAGCCTTTCCAAAGCTAACTATGGCCTCCTAAAAACAGAGGTGGCTAACCTCACGTCAGCCATGCAAATGGAGAATAGTTGTGTGACTGCTGAATCAAACAAAAATGCACTATGAACACTTACACAAATACATGGATACTGCCATACCCAATAGAACTAGGACCCTCACTTCCAAAAAAAGGAAGCCAATCTGGTGGTCCCTGGCCATAAATAAGCTGTACAATAGAAGGCGGGAACTGATATGGAATAAGGTGAAGTCACAAGACTGGAAAAAAAACCTTATCAGCCTCAATTAAAAGTTGAGATCCCTCATCAAATACTACAAAGTTAGCCATGAAAACAGAATTGGAGAACATAGTAAAGACAACTACAAGGCCTCATACAGTTATGTAAAGAATCTCCATAGCAATACCAAGATTTGCTCTGAGCTACTAGACAATGGTACATCCTAGTGTGAGTCAACAAATATTGCCAATATACTGGTTCATAGGTTCATAGGTTCATATGTTGGTACTAGGCTATCAGCCCTAGGGCCTATGCAAGCCTAGCCATAACAATTCCCTGGATATTTCTTCCCACAATATTTACTTCTCTGGGCCCCTGTCTAGCAGGGTGACTGACATGATCCCCAGGGTGAATTTCCTATCTCCCATCCAATCATCAATGTTCCTTTTGAAGAGGGCCAATGAGGTGCTCTGCTTGACATGTATGGGCAGTCTATTCCAGAGTATGGGGAGTCTCTGGGTTAGGAACCTATCCTTCCAGCATGTTTTGTTCATTGTGATGACAAGGTTTAGATCCCTAGAGCACGTGGCTATGCGGGATTGGGATTTCTTTAAGTGGAGCATGTCCAACAGCTCAGGGTTTCACATGGCCTTGTATGTTAAGCAGAGATCACCTCTGAGTAGACGATATGCCACAGAGGATAGCTAGAGCTTTTTTAGACGGTCAGCATATGGCATCTGCTTTAGGCCTTTGATTCTTTTAGTGAGGTATTTCTGTGGCATTTCCAGCTGTTGCAGGTGTCTTGTGAGGTACATACCAAACAGGGCATTATACTCTATAATGAGTCTAATAAGGGATGAGTACAGTGGGACAATGACCTCCTTTTTCTGGATGAAAAGCCCTTAGTGATGAGGTGTGCCACATAGAAGGATTTCCTGACTGTTGTGGTGATGTGGTTATCGAAAGTGAGACCAATGTCCACCTGTGTCCCTAAGTCTCTCATCACACTTTCAATGTTTAGCATCCTGCCACCTATGTGGTAATTCATGGATACATGTTTTTTTCCAAAGGGGATAACTATACATTTCTTGGCATTAAGCTTGAGCCCATGGCTCTGGCACCAGGCATCTGTTTCTGTAAGGCCTTTTTGTAGACTATCCACATCATTTGGGGATTCAGTAATGGCTCCCAGTTTGCAGTCATCTGCAAACTTTGTTAGCCAGAGTCCCTTAGTGTTGGCCTGTACTTCAGAGAAGTAGATGCCAAACAAGAGTGGTCCCAGGACTGAACCCTGAGGTACTTCACTTGTCACTTGTCTGGAGCTGGATTTGGAGTCAGCTACTTTTACAGTCTGGGTTCTGTCAGTAAGCCAGTTGGCAACCCATCGAGTGATGTAGGGATTTATGCCCAGATTAGTAAGTTTATCTATGATTCCAGAGTGGGGAATGGTGTTGAAGGCCTTGGTGAGGTCCAGATAGGCTGTGTGGACCACCTTACCCTTGTCCACAGCTCTGGAGACTGATTCGAAGAAGTCAATCAGATTCAGGAGACAAGATCGGCCCTTCACAAACCCAAACTGGGTGGGGTCCAGTGTTTGAAGGTTGCCAATGTCTTTGTTTATAAGTTCCATGATAATGTGTTCCATGCCCTTGCAGATCAGGCTTGCCAGACTGATGGGATGGTAGTTCCCGGGATCCAAGGCGGATCCTCCCTTGTGGAGCAGGATAACTGTAGCTGTGCGCCACTCAGTGGGCATGAAGCCTGAGGTGAGGCTATGATTAAACATGACACTAAGGTGAGGTGCCAGTTCATTTTGTAGTTCATGTAGTACACAGCCTGGGATGTCATCTGGTCCCATGGATGCTATATTCTTAGCTTTGGAGAGTGAGGTTTCTACCTGTGTGGTCGTGATTATCAGAATTTGGCAATCTTTTGGCATTGAGATGGGCCCTTTAGGGGGTGAGAGGGGGGGTGAAGTTGGCACTAAATCGATCTGTCAGGATATTGGCAATATCCTTGGGATCAGTATATTTAATGCCATTCTGTTGTAGCTCAGAGCAGATGTGAGCATTGCCATTTAGATTCTTGACATAACTATAGAATGCCTTGTAGTTGGCTTTGGAATCTTTGGCAATTTTATTTTTGTAACTAGCTTTTGAGGATTTTATGAGGGATCTGAGCTTCTTACCGAGGCTGGTGAGGGAGTTTTTTGCATCCTGGTATTTTCCTCTTTTCTGCAACAGTTTCTTCCTTCTGTTGTATAGTTTGTTTATAGCAGGGGACCACCAGATTGGCTTCCTTTTTTGGAGAAGAACATCTTGGTTCTATTTGGGATGGCACGATTCATGCACGAGTGGATGTGCTCATACAGTGCCTTAGTGTAGGATTCTGCAGTCAAACTTCCAGATCCCGTCTGTGTGGGTGTTGTGAAATTTGTCACTTCTGACTTCAGTAGCATGAAGTTGGCTTTGGAGAAGTTTTTTAAGGAGGTTTCCTTACTGGGGGGGGTAGGGGTGGAAAGTGGATGTCAAAGGTGATTTGCTTATGGTCAGACCTGACCAATGAGGGGGTGACCACTGGTGTGGAGCATCTATCTCCCATATTGGTAATGACCAGGTCTAGGATATTGGCTCCCCTGGTGGGACAATGGATTAGTTGATCCAGGGCATTGGAATTTATGAATTCCAAGAACCGTTGGGAAAAGGAGTTGGTACCCGAGTAGTTTTCCCAATTAATGGCAGGGTAGTTGAAATCACCCAATATTAGGGTGTTTGGTTGTATCTTAATATTTTCCAGTATGTTTAGAAAGGTGTAGTGAGAATCTTGGGGCATGGCGGTGGATCTGTAGCAAGCTACAATTTGGATTGCAGTCTTACCTTGTGTTAGTTGCACCTGGAGAATTTCAGATGCATTGTGTTGGGCAACTAGCCTGGAGGTGTGAATATCCTTGGTGAATATGGACACTCCTCCACCTTTAGTGTTTCAGTCTTGGTTTTCTGGCCAAAAAGTGTGGTAAGAATTGTAGCCTGGTATTGCATATGGTTTGGTTGACATATTGGTGCAAACTTTACCCCCTCCCCCAAAGGACCAATCACAATACCAGTAGACTGACAGGCACCCAGTATTACTGCTGCACAGGTTAAAACACAACTGTTCAAGGCCAAGAATACAGCTTCTATGGGACCTGACAATATCCCTGGCTGTGTTCTTCATGAACTACAGAGTGACCGGGCACCTCACCTGTCTGCCCTTGTCAAGCACCGCCTCACCTCAGGCTTTGTCTTTACTGAATTGTGGACTGCTACAGTCACCCCTCTCCACAAATGAGGTGCAACTAAAGACCCTGAGAAATACCACCACAACTGTCTGATAAGTCTATTATGCAAAGCCATGGAATGCATCATCATGCACCTAATAAACAGGGATATAGGAATCTGCAGACTTAGGATCCCACACATTTTACTTTTGTGAAGTGTAGGTCATACCTGCTCAATCAACCTGGTCAACTTCTTGGAGTCAGTCAGCTGAGCTGTGGATGATGGCAAGGTGGTACATACAGCCTATCTTGATCTGGACAAAGCCTTTATAACATTCCCCACTCAGGAATCATGTAAAAACTCACTAAGCTAGGCATCAACCCCTTTAACACTAGATGGGTTGCAAACTGGGTTACACATAGGACTCAGTGTAGCAATAGCTGACTCCAAGTCAGACTGCTGAGCAGTCATAAGTAGAGTCCCACAGGGTCATGTCCTGTGTCCTCTGATGTTTGGTATCAACTTCTCTGAAGTCCATGCCAACATGAAGGGACTCTGGCTGACAAAGGTTGCAGACAATTGCAAGTTGGGAGCTATTATTAACTACCCAAGTGATGCTGGCATCCTACTGAAAAGCCTCACTGAGACCAATGACTGGTGTCAGAGCCATGGCCTTAAGCTCAATGTCAAAAATGTGTTGTCATCCCCTCTGTGGAAAACCCTGTTCCCATGAATTACCACATTGATGGTGGTCCCCTGAAAAAAAGGCATTATAAGAGATCTGGGTACACAGGTTGACAGCAATGTCTCTTGACCACCAAATTGCCACTGTGGTCACAAAGTCCATCTATGTGGCACATCTCAGTACTAATGCATTAGCATCCAGGAAGGAAGAGGTCATTGTCTCCCTGTACTCTTCTTGACAGAGTGACATGGTTTGTTTCAACATACATATTCTGATGGATGTGAGGTAGGTAAATGAAATGTATGTCCTCATTTTCTGACAACAATCATATCATTACAGTGATTTACCAGATAAATGATAATAATCTGTAAAAGAGACAAGAAATATGAGCAATAAACCTAGACATCCTGAAACAATCCAGCCAGTTGACAGGTATGCTCAGAACCCCTTTCTGCAATGAATCTGGACAAAGGCTGATAAAGTGGTGGGTGGAAGCCATGAAAATGGGGATGTATCTGAAGTAGAAGTACTGTCAAAGATAAGCTAACATAGTTGTTGTAGTAACACCCTCCTGTGTGCTCCAACATATATTTAGTGAAATAGCACAAGTAATTGAATTAGGAAATGTGCTATGGGTAATTACACATGTATTTGCAAATATATCAGGCACTACAGGGATGTAACAGCACTGACAAACAGACACCAGTGTAAAAGTGCATACCCACAACCAATATCACCACAGTCACAGTCACACACCTAAGTCAAGTGAACAGTAGAGTATACGGACTGTGTGAACAAATACATCATTGTTTGCCACTCACACACTAGCTCTACATATACAGTCCTGATTCTTAGTATAGTCTGACTCCTGACCTTGGCACAAGACATGTCTCAGTCTGCCCCTACAAACACATACAGCCAATAGATCAGCAGGAACTGGAGCAGCATGCACAGTCTGACAAAAAAGGAGCAAGAACACTTACATCCACCCCCTCCATACACAGCCCAAATAACATGTACACATATGTGTACACAATCATGACAGTCTGTTAACAATGGCTAGACACACACAGGCCTCTCACATGTACAGTTCACCTCAGAATGTTCAGGCTTATGTCTCATATCCATGTCCTATTCCCTGACATGTATGTGGGTCTACTACATCACTGGGATGGTAGCAGGAATGAATTCAATACATAATGAGAATAAATGTGTCTACGCCTCACTGACATCTAGACAAAGCTGACATCATATGGGGACAAAGGCATATTGCTGTCATACATTGAGACAGTTGCAGATGTTACTGGATTTGTTGTAACATCCTTTATGAGGAATATGACATTGGTAATACCAATAGATGTGAGTATTTATTGACTGCATTCCCCAGAGTCCACGACTGATTTACCAAGGACACCTACTGTCTAGGGAACAGACAAAACATAACATGCAAATGTTGCCAGTCTTTGGACAGCGTGCCAGTGGAGAGGTATGTCAGAGACATGTCACTGTCAGTCGTGAAGTCACTCACTAAATGCATGTCCACACAAACCCTGTCAATCTATCAATCCACCATGTGTATAACAGCACTGATGACATAGAATCTGTTCACAAATCTGAGGATAAGTCCCCCATGTTGTTTGGGTGTCTCCACATGTCCTGTCCTGTGATGTACTGCCACCTAATGTATGTGAGTCTGTAGCCCGCCACCTTTGTAATGTCTCTCACACAGGCAAGGGAAAGGGGTAAGGCCCACATTAAGGAATGTCCCATATGTCAGAACTAGCAGCAGTGTCCAGGCCCACAGCACAATACTATGTGGGCACGTACATTAGTGGTATGGCCTTAGCAATACCTAACATCTGCACATCTGTACAGAGGACAGACAGAAAGTAGATAGCCAACAGGTTATGCATTAGCATGAATGTTTTGACAGATACAAGTCTGAAACTGAAAGGTATGCCATTACTACATGACAGCAGTCCTCACTGACATGTAAAAAAATATAATAGTCTACAGTTAATATCAAAATATCAGATCAATATCCAAAAGGAGACACATACAAACATACAGCTCAAACATCAAG